>NC_056732.1:253192844-253337844 GCF_019279795.1 Protopterus annectens
TTTTGGATCATTGTACACAACCCTTGTCAATGTCTACAGTACCCCAATGTGCAATATTTCACTGTTACAATGTGGCAGCACCTATTATCATTTGTGTTCTTGACTGTCCATGCCAGCCTTAAAGACTGAATATCGCATCACTTGGAATTCATTACTCCTTGCAAAGCCTAAGTGCTACTTTAATAGATACTGCATATTGATTATGTCACTTCAGCAAAGATCATCTTTTGCATTCTCAATAACTACATACAATTTGACCTATGTGTGAGAACTGTTATTGCTCCGAAAATGTTTTACAAAGCTAAACTGTTCCATTAATTATAGGATTTGACCAGCTACAGCAAAGTCATATTAACTAGCATCGTTTTTCTACTCTGCATACCTCCTCAAAGAATTATCATCATTTTGAGCGCAAACCAAATAGCAATCTTGGCAATGGGTCATAATGGTAAACCTCATCACTACCTTTCTCTAAGAATCTTCAGTTGATCAGAATTCAGTCACTAGTTGTCTTTGAAGCAGTTATATTTTGTTTATGAGCTTTTATATTAATTAATTAATTTCCCATCCTTGTCAGAAGTTAATATGTGGATACAATTTCATTCTGAACAAAATACATAATTTGGAAGACCAAAGCACCAAATCCAAAAATAAATTTGGTGAGTCCAAATATCCCATGGCTGTAGAGGCTTCACTATAATTGGTTGACTGTAAACTGCAAACTGTTTCAATTCATTGAATATACTTTCTGAGCTGTAATGTATCCGTCATTGTTCAGCACTGGGAATCACTACTAGGTCAGTTATTATTTGGGTAGTAACAGTGGTTGAACGTTTCTAGGCATTTCATTCTAATCTAGGGTTATGTAATTTGTGGAGTTAAGTTAGGGGGAAATGGAGTACAATAGTTTTTTTGTGTGTTTGTATAAATCATCCAATTGAAATTTCAATTGTTTGTTGCATTCTGTCAGTCCTTCACAATCTGTAGTACATTCCTCAGAATAAGATTTTGAAGACCTTTAAACAGTACCTACACAGCAAT
Source organism: Protopterus annectens (assembly GCF_019279795.1). NCBI lineage: Eukaryota > Metazoa > Chordata > Ceratodontiformes > Protopteridae > Protopterus > Protopterus annectens. The sequence goes on from NC_056732.1 coordinate 253,193,886, forward strand.
TAGATATTTAACTGTCCAGTCACCTAAAACAGTAAGACATTTTTGACATTCAAAAAATATGGCTGTCTTTTACTATGAACTTACTAGTCATATTTTGCATTAGTTTTTTTATTTCAAATTCTATTGATGATTCTGAAAACATGGAACAGGTTAGTTATACCCTATTTTACACAACTATTTCAAGAAACAAGACTGAAGTACCTACTGCTTCCACTGTTTTGCTTATAGTACTAACTGAAATACAGTGGGATTCAATAATTATATAAACAATCATTCACAAATGAGTAGGAACAGGAAATTAACACATTTTCTTCTGTAATACATATCAATAAATCAAGCTTGAGAGTAAGCAAGTGTTAGTTATCCACTATGTGCATCAGGCATATATGCAACCCTAAGTCATGAAGACATGTGGAAAGAAAGGGCACAATCATTTGCACAGGGTGGGGGGATGATAGGAGGGTAAGGCTGACACTATAGAGTTTAGAGTGTACAAGTAAGAAACACATGTATCTGTCAGAGTATACAGTATCCAGGGCCAGTAACAACAGATCTATAGGACTTAACAGTGCTATTTAGATAGCTTGCATGTACGGGAGGTGGTATGGGTGAGTAGTTTTTTTTTTTGTTTGTTTTTTTAATGTGTTTGCACTGCACTAATACTACATCTTGGCTACTCGGACAAGTGTGAGATGTGCATGGCAGAGTAGTCAGTTCAGTGTTATCACTCCCAGCCATGAGAAATATCTCTGCTAGGAGTTGCATTACTGCTTCCATGGCCCTTGCTAGAAGTCAGGGTGCTTCCTGAATGTAAGTGATGTCTGCTGGATGAGCTGTCCTTATGATAACATCCAGGACTCTGACCCTAAGGTCTACCATGTCTGGGTGTGGACACAGCAATCATTGATGGAGCAGTTGAGGTAGTGTCACTACAACAGCAGGATCTTTCACAGCCACATCTGCTAACACCAGAAGATGTAGTAGTAGGTCTCCAGCCATGTGGATGCCCACCTTCTCCCAGCAGGCATTTCATCACAGAAACTGCCTGATATAGTGTATCAATCATCCTGCCCAAGTAGTCACCAACATAGTTCAGGGAGTCATGCACATCAGAATGCATGCTGTTTAGTACTTGCACTATCTTGCAGCACCAAATGACATATCAGGAGAAGGGTGGACAGCAGGCCTCCTCTGAACACCTCTACTAACCCTCCTGTGTGGCACCTTGCCCTCACAATGGCTATGGGGAGACACAACATGTTCTGCAACCAGAGTAATCACACTATACTGAATATCTGTGTCACCCTCAACTTGTCCTATATCAGAGGCCTCCATATCAGGGGTATACATAGACATACTAAATGTGTCTGAAATAATAACAGGGGCTGTGGGAGCCACAACTTCATTGTCATACTGACCCTCTGCACCCCCAGACTGTCTCTTCATCACCACCATCATCATCATCAGAGGCTACAAGTACTCTGACATCATGTGGCAGGAGTTCCACAGTGCTACTGTCAAATCACCTATGGTAACAAGCAATAAACAAAAGAAAAAGGAAAATATAGCATACAATTGATCAAAACCTTTTCTTATATGAAAACTACATTAAAATGTAATAGATGCTAAACAACACAAATTCTGCTCTCAGTTAGACCTGAATCTACTTTATTTACAGTAATAACAATAACTAGATGTGTGCTTGCCATATTCATGTGGTCTTGCAGCCTGCAAACCAGATGTCCTTTTATGTAGGGAAGGGAAATGAAAGAAAGCTGATAAGTATCACAATGCAAATGAAACAAGAAACACAGTGCAATCCCTATTACATGTGTAGATTAGGAATGTTCTCATACAAAAATCTACTGATCTGTCAAATTCACTCACCCAACTCCCTCCTCTATCTCACTATTACTGTGTCATCTGACATGTACTTATCACTGAGTCTACATATATCAAATGCATAAGATCTATGCATATAAAGATATAACAGTGACACATGCATTTTGCATACCTGGATGTTCTGCTTGAAACTGTCTAGGTCTGTCATCCACATTAGCACCAGCAGCAAGGATTCTGTGTGAACCCTATTCCATGCTATCTGGATCTCTGGCAGTGTACAGGAACTCCTTTGTTTCAGTTAGTGGTGGTTCAGTAGCAGGACCACCTCCCATAGACACCTGCTTCTAGGAACTACAGCCACCCCACATCAGGCAGAGATGATCATATCACTTGTCCTGAGTTGTATCTGGGAGCAATTTGTCACATGCCCTATGACAGCACTGATGTCATCAACCACCTGCTGCCATATCCTCTCTTGTGCAGATTGGTCACCTCTACCTTTCCCTATGATGACATAAGGTCTGAATAATAACCTAATTTTCTGTATCAGTGCATGGTGGTTTGTTGGGTACAAATTTCTTCTTAAGAACCATATCCCTGTAAGAGATGAAACAGAAAACAGACAAAAAATTTAATTATTTAATACACAGACAAGATGGTTGTGAACTCAGTCAGGTATGAATGTACGCATCCATCATGCACATAGCTATTTAAGAGGTAATGCTCCCTATGACTACACAGAAGTTAGGACAGCCCACCCCACGTCCCCATTTTTTTTCTAATACAATAACAACCATATATAACAGTTTTGTAATCCAGAGAACATGTCTGTGTAACTGTGTAATTACATCACAGCATTAAGAATGATAATTGGGCAACCTCAGTGGTGCAGCAGTTAGTGTTGCCACCTCACAGCAAGAGGTTCTCCAGTTTGATCCATGGCTGGGGTGTCTTCTGTGTGGAGTATGCATGCCCTCCCTGTGGTCATGTGGGTTTTCTCTGGGTGCTCTGGTTTCCTCCCACATCCCAAAGACATGCTGTAGGTGGATTGGACACACTAAATTGGCCCTAGGTGTGAGTGCATGCATGTGTGTGCCTTCTGTGGAAGGTTGGGCACCGGGCTGGCAACTCAACACTGTAAAACTCCACTGCCAATCATGACTGGACAGGGGATCTGCTGTGGTGACCCTAATCAGGAAATGCTGAAAGAAAAAAAATTAAGAATGATAATTCACAATCTACAAATGGAAATGTAAAAAACTATTATAGTGCCATCTCCACTGCTGTGTAGGTCAGCTAGATAGATATCACAAACTTAACACTTTTCTTTTTGCTAACACACATAAAATTATCTGACCTTGCTATAAAGTTATACCATAATCATCTAAAATAGCTGCTCAAATTCCAAGAAAATAAAACTTATAAAATATCTGTCAGGTAGCATTCTGTAGCAAACTTTTTGTAATGCAGATACAACTAATATACATGGGCTATGCCAACAGTAAAGGATAAAGAAAAAGTAGAAAGATAAATAAATGGTGTGTATTGCACATTGCAGTTCATCCTTATTGTTACACTAAAATCATTATGTAAAATAGCAATATACATTGACAAGAAAGCAGCATTAAAAATAGATAATTCTCCAAATGCTTTGTGTATTTAACAGCATTTAGCTTTCTCAATCCAAATAGTTTTCCCACTATGATACAAGCTGCTTTAGCTACACAATTGCATTTATATAGTGAGGATTCAGCCCTTTAGCACAATGAGTATGCACATAATGTGTTGAATCATTAGCATTTCTGAATATCACAATCTGCACTAAGTGCAGGGAAGGTAAACATAGTGTAAGGAGCTACATGATTTCATGCACATGACCTAGCAATACAGGGATGAGCACTCAGAAGTGTCACTTGCTATTGGCTTGTGAGTGTCAATAATAAGTCTGACTGCAGGAACAATCAGTGTTTTGTAGTCTCATCTGTTTGCTGTACACTTATTGAGGGTGTGCCAGAGAGAAGAAACTTACCAAAATGTCTGAAACTACACTGACTAAGTTAAGAGAGCAACATTCCTAACATTCAGATGTTGTTTCAATGACCACAGTTAAATTCTCTTTCTAAGAAATGCTGTGCATATTCAAGGGTGTACATTAAGTATTGATATTGGTAACATATGCAATAAAAATGAGATAGCATTGTTCTTAAAAAAGCATAGGTGAGGGAATGAGGCACCAAAAAGAAAGAGAGGATTATACCTACAGTGTCTGTATATTTTGTTTAATATTGTCTGAGTACATTGGTATCCTAACTATTGGCAATATCCTGATCATCCAGACATTTACTGGCAAATGAGAAATAGCTTTAATAACTTGTTTTTTGTTATCCTTTCAATGTGTATTGAGACAGTGTCACCTTTTGAGTACATGTAAAGAATTTTTCTCCTTGCTAATGTATGTCTTTATGTGTAGCAAATATGGGAAATAATCTTAATTAATTGTTCTTAATGACCTAGTTTGATGGTTTAAATTCATACAGTTTCCTGTTGCAAGATAAAGTAGATTAAATATCAGAAATATACTTGTTTCAAAATGTGCTTTTTCCCTTGATCATTTGCATGCTGTTTGGCATTACATTTCTCTGACTGGTAGTGGTCAATAGCAATGAACTGCTGTTCACTGCCCTTGGTAAAAAGTGGTAGTTTTAAATTGGAATGCCAATATAGCAACTGAGAATGGCACTGATACACTTTCCTCAGCATTCTGGATAGTACTGAATGAAGCAATTCAAGTTGCTCCTTGGTAGATATACACCTATCTCTGCAACATATGCAGATGTATTGAGCTTAGAGAAACAGTACAGGTGATGCAGGGTTTGTAACCTCTTCATAGATCATTTTACTGAAGGAAGTCATAATAAATCTTGACACTCATCTTGGTGTATGAAATTGTAGATGTGGGAAACTCAAGTAAAGTTAGTATTGACTAGAAGTGACAGACAGATTTGTCATTTGAAATTATGCCAGTTTGTGCTGTGTGCATAATGAAAGCATTTCTACTGTTACCAGTCCCCCTTTCACTCTCATGGCATTATCTAAAGCTTGAAATTGTAAAACATACATGATCATAGTTGTGTGACAAGGAGATGTGGGAAGGCTGAATGCATCAGTGTAATGCAGGAGTATCTCTGCTCCTTGGTAGATATACACTGTGATTCATTTCATGTTCTTTCAAATTGTTATCCAAAACAATTTTGTGAATACTTTTGATAAATATTGCTTTCTGCATTTTCACACCACCTGGCAGTGCAAAATGAACTTTCATGTTTTAAGAAAAAAGTGAAAATTTTAGTTTAGCCTGCCTTATGTAGCACAAACTAGGCTGGTGGCATTGCATGACTGTCAGCATTCTGGATATCCCTCAGTGAAGAAAATACACCTGTCAGGTAACTTGCCTGTGACACAAGGTATAAGTACAGTGAGCATAAAGAAAAAGGGCAGTTGATGCATGGGTCAAATCCACTTAAATTATACATTTACAGAGAGTGGTCTAAATACATATTTAATCACATTTTGTGATATTATTGAGTTGTTTCAAAATCAATTGCCAATATTGCTAACAACATGTGAGCTGCTGACAGTCCACTTTCAGATTATTTGTCATTAACAGCAAGTCTGATAATGTGTTCCGCAAAGTACATTTATTGTGTTGCAATGAAACGTGAGAAGGATAATGTGTCACTTGAATTTGTCTGCTCATTCCTACATACACACATTGATCAGATTGCTTTTTTCTGTATCATATATTTTCTCTAATGATTTTTTTCCATTTGCTCTTTACTCAACAGTACGCAAATGTAGTTTACTATCTAAGTTAAAAAAGTAAAAAAAATTAGTTTAGGTTGCCCTACATAGTACAAATATGCAAGGTGTTGGTGTGTAGCCCTCAACACCCTGGATAGTAAATGACTGCAGAGAATGCCCCAAACAGATGTCTAGCTTTGTGGAACAAGGTGTAAATGAAGTGAATTGATAGAAATAAGGCACGTGATGCATTCTATGAATCTTGTTTAGAGATAACATTTCGATTATTCTCAATAAGTAATTGTTTTTAATTTCATTTAATCTGCATTTGTGCACTACTTGAAGAGGTGCAAACATGGTTCACTACCTAAGGAAAGAAGTGAACATTTTAGTTTAGGCTGCCTTACATAGTATAAACCAGCCTGGTGGCATTACATAGCTGTCAGCACTCTGGATAGTACTCAGTTAAGAAAATATACCTGACCGTTCCAATAAATTTCTCTGTGGCACAAGGTGTAAGTACAGAGAGCTTAGAAAAGAAAATAGTTGATGTTGGGTTTGAATCCAGTGAAATAATACTTTTAAAGAGGGTGGTCTGAATACATATGTCCACACATTGAGTGATATCATTGTGATGTTGACTGAAAATCAACTATTCCCAGTCTTACTAACAACATGTGAGCTGTTGTCTGCCCCCTTTAACTTTATTTGGTAGTACATACAGTACTGATAATGTGAGCCAGAAATTAAAGTTCTGATGAGTCAAGGAGATGTGAAAGGGATGAATGTATCAATGTAATGTACTTCTTCCTCTGGTCAGTGCTAGGTATAACCTATGTTTGAATTACGTTTTCCTTTCAGCTTATTTCCTCTTTCATTTTTTTTAATTTATTTTTATCTAATGCCTTTTGCATATGCTCTCTGCTTGGCAGCATTTGGCAGCATGTAAAGTCATTGCCTAAGGGAGGAAAAAGTGAAAAATCTAGTTTAGGCTGCCTTGAGCAGCAAAAAGCAGCCCGGCGACATTATGCAACCATTAGCACTTTGGATAGTACTCACTGAAGAAAATGGACATGTCAGTTAACTTTCTCTGTGGCACAAGGTATAAGAGGATTGACTTTACATAAATAACACAGGTAATTAATTAATGAAAACTTCACTGACACCACACAAAACCAAGTAAAAAAGACTGCCAGTACTGAACTGAAGAAAGAAAAAATGCCACAACCTTATTTTAACTCATTTTCATCCAATTTAATGATCATGAACTTCATCAGAAATGCCATCCATACTTTTTCAATCATTTAAATAAGAAATGAACTATCTCATGTGATCTAAAAGACAAATGAACTGTATAAAACACTTAATCTATTTGTTGATGCAATACAAAACACATTACATTTTTTTAAGAAGGCACACTAAATGCATCACCATTTGAATGTATTAAATACAAAACATAAACAGCTTACATTAAAAAATGCATTTAATGTAAGCTGTTTATATTTTGTATTTAATACATTCAAATGGTGATGCTTTTAGTGTGCCTTTTTAAAAAAGGTAATGTGTGTTTTTTATAAGTATTGCATCAACAAATAGATTAAGGGCCGGATTCACGATGGCTTGCACGGAGTCTAAGAGTAGAGTAAGACTCCATGTAGCCATCATGTCTGACGAGCAATCCAGGAACAGCCTGTAGGGGCGTGTAAGAGAGCTCCTAAAATGTCTCTTACATGGACAGGGCTGGGATATGCAAATTACCTCACTTGCAGCTGAAAGGCATGCAAATGAGGTAAATTTGCAATCCAGGAAGCACAAACCTGTCCAAGTAGGAGCCGTGTTAGTTGCAGAAATGTACTCAGTTGACAAATGAGTACTGTTCTGCAAATAGCACAATGGAGCCTTGTCAGCTCCAAATAAAGGTTGCATATGGTTGAGGAAGCATGCCAATGGCCAAATATACGGCCATTGGAAATGTTCCCAGATGCAAAATTAAAATAAAAATACTTTTTTTTTTGGCGATTTCCGATGTTTAAGCGTAGCGCAGTGCCACACAAATGGGCTGCACCACAAAAACCAGAAAAATAAAAATTAAAACCCACAAACGTGGAATTTATGAAAATTGTTAAATTACAATGTAAGGGAATAGCAGGCTGAAGACAACATGGCCACCGAGTAGGGGTTGCTAAGGGGAGAAGCCCAGTCTAAGACATGTAACCAGGCATTAGTAGGCAATCCTATGTAAATGAGTGTTAGGATAGTGAATCGCACTTTTATATAGCAAATGAGCACAGTCAGTGGAGTGTAGGAGTAGGATATGGGGAGGAACAGAGAAGGAGATAGGTGACATCACAAGGGGAGTATGTATGAAAGTAGTGAAGCTCATTGGGAGCAGAGTGTCATGTGTTAGCTGTCAGTTAGACATCATGGAAAGAGGTGTGTCAACAGGTAGGCCAGGGAAAGGCAAGAAATGGAAGGTGTATACTGTGGATAACACCAAAGTTTCTTGCTGAGCAGGTATGCACGCGTGTGCGCGCCCGTAAATCCGAGTAAGACAGAGTCCGCTCGTGGAAGCGTGAGTGCACGCGTTTAACCCGGAGTAAGCATGTATAGGGCTGTTTAAAGACCTGTAAGTGCGTATGCGCTGGTGTGCACGTGTTTTCACCCGAATAAGCAAGTTTTAGTCCGTCTAAGCATGTGTGCGCGTGTGTGAGCTGGTGTGTGCATGTTTGCTCTTGTGTTCACAGTGCTGCCCCCGAGGAAACAGAAAGGAAAAAGGAAGCGCAACATATAGTAGGAAGCTACCAGGGAGTACTAGCAGAGCTAGCAGGTGAAAACAATCAGAATCAGGCAATTACACAGGCAGAACACTAGCCCAGCCCAGCACTTAAAACTCTGCAAACAACAGTGCAGTGTGTTTCTCTCAAGAGACACTGCAACACTGGAGTAAGCTACTAGAAGTGAAAACTGAAAAAGCTTCACTCAGACAAAAAATGCTAGGGGCTGCCATTGCTGTTATAAGGCGACATATGCAACATGCTGAGGGTGGTGACAATGCAAATGCTGCTGGACAACCCACAGTGAGGAGACGGAGAAGAGTGTACAGGCCCAGGGTCACCTACCAGGGGTTACATGAGCTGGAGATAGTGGAGCGCTATAGAGTGGACAGAGACCTCCTGCAGCAAATTGTTGAGCTGTGCAGGCCATGCCTCACACACAGAACCAACAGAGGGGAACCCATCCCAGTGAAAACCAAGATATGTGTTGGCCTAAGAATACTAGCAACAGGTACCTTCCAGAGACCAACTGGTGATATGATGGGGATATCACAGGCATCAGCATCCAGGGTACTGCACCAGTTCCTGGATGCCATGTCAGTACATGTTGGTGATCATGTATATTTCCCCAATTTCCATGAGATATTGGCAAGCAATATGCGTCTCTTCCAGCAAATAGCAGAATACCCTGAGGTAGTGGGTGCAATAGACTTCACGCATATACGCATCAAAGCACCAGCCGGTGAGCGGGATAGGGTCTACATTAACCGCAAGGGCTTCCCCTCCATCAACTGCCAGGTTGTGTGTGATGCCCAGGGCATAATAATGAATGTGTGTGCTGGCTGCCCTGGAAGCTACCATGATTCCCATATCTGGCATCTGACACAGCTGTACCAGACATTTGCCAATGGGGACATACCACATGGTCACCTAGTGGGGGATGCTGGCTATGCACTGGAGCCATGGCTGATGACACCCATCAGAAATGCACACACACCTGAACAGGAACGCCATAATGAGGCACACGCACAAACACGAAATGTAATTGAGCGTGTGGTTGGGCTGCTCAAGTCATGGTTCCGGTGCCTGGACACATCTGGTGGAGCCTTGCAATACTCAACAACTACATGTACCCACATTGTCATGGTATGTGCTATGCTACATAATATAATTCTGTGAAAACAGCTGCAGCATGACCAGCATAGGCCTGGACCAAACAGCCCCCCACCATTGCCAAGGCCATCACAGACAGAGCGTGACTCAGAGGAGGAACAACCTGAGCCTGCCCCAGTAGGCAGAAGTATGCCTTGGCCTTGGCAAAGAGGCAACGCATAGCACATACACTGGCTCAGTAGGAACCCTGGAAATGATACCTCTCTCTGACTCCCACATATAGTGAAAGGGATGCCTAAGTTGACACAACCTGCTTTCAAACATGTACAGGGAGTGTAGTTTGTGCATCTGACATAGGCAGCCCTGCAGCACCACCTGAGGCATGATTGCCATGTGTTAAGCAATGTAAGGTAGTGCTAAACAGCATTTACCACCATGTAGTATATGCAAACTTGATGACCTTGAGTATCATCCTACCCTTACCAAGCATGATGCCACAATATGAAGACAAGATGATCAATTACAACAATTGGCTTAAGTATTGGTGTCAGTCAAAGGGGATCCAATGCCTGTCAGCCTGGGATGACATGCTCGACAAGACATGATGCTTCGCTAGGGATGGCTTTCACCTGTCACCCCTGGCCTTTCCTCCATAGGTATCACAAGGGATAAGAAACTAGAAGTAATGCTACTCAATGCCAGAAGTCTAAACCACAAGATGCATGCACTCCAAACTCTCCTCAGCATGGAGAATGTTGATATCTGTGCAGTAACAGAAACCTGGTTCAAGGCTCCCAAGAGCACCCTAGCACTAACAGGTTACACCTCATACCATGCTTTACAGCCCCAAAACATGGAACAAACTACAAAAGGAGGGTGAGTATCAATATTTGTCAAAGATACCCACAACCCCAGGTTGGTGGGACAGCATGAAGCATCAGAGACTATCCATGTGCAACTAACAGTGGGTAAAACCGCCTTCCAGTTCATAGCCTGCTACAGACCGCCCTCCTAAACCCAGGAACCACACTTGGCCGACTGGAGAACACATGAAAATATGAAGGTCTCCCCAAACACCATTATATTGGGTGACTTCAACTATGCCCAAGACCAGAAGTGTATCCCTCACTGGTATGATCAGACCATAGAGTAATCTCACTGGATATTCGCATCCCAACCCCAGCCTATGCCCAGAGACCCACAGTGAAAAACTTTTCTCTAAAGCAAATTTCACACTCCTCAAAACAGAGGTGAAATCCTTCACAGCCCCTGTGCTTGTGGAAAATATGGCCCAGACCTCAGAACCCTTTATAAATGCATTCTATGAACACCTTCAGGAATGCATGGATCATGCAATCCCAAATAAAACCAAGACCCAATCCTCCAAAGGCAGGCATCCTGTCTGGTGGACCCCAGTCATAAACAAACCATACAATACAAGAAGGAAGCTACTATATGATAGAGCAAAATCCCAAAAAGGGAAGGCATCTCCGATCAGTATTATTAAAAAACTATGGCCAAACATAAAATCATCTAAGGCCAGCTTTGAGATACAAATTGTACAGGACACTAAGGATAATCACAAGGCTTTCTTTAGTTATGGTAGGAACCTGGGTGGGAATTCCCAGATATGCTCAGAATTAGTCGAAAATGACAAACAATACACCAAACCCACAGACATTGCCAACATCCGAACTGACAGGTTTAGTGCAAACTTCTCCTCCCCCTCCCCACCAAAAGGGCAAATATCTATCCTAGCAGAGTGCTGGCCGCCTGACATCTCAGATGCTCAGGTAACAGCCAGCCTCTCCAAAGCAAAATACACAGCATCAATGGGACCAGACGGTGTCCTGGGCTGTGTCCAACATGAACCCCAAGAAGAATTGAACACAAACATAAAACCACTGCTCAAGCTCAGCCTTACCACAGGATATGGACCCAAAGAGCAGTGTACAGCAACAGTGGTCCCTCTCCACAAAGGTGGTGCCTCAATGGATACTGCAAACTATCGCCCCAGAAGCCTGACTAGCTTGGTCTGCAAAGCTATGGAAAGGATCATCATGGACATCAGAAATAAAGATATTGGGGACCTACAGACACTGGATCCTACACAGTTTGGCTTTGTTAAGGGCAGATCCTGCCTCTTAAACCTGGTTGAGTCATTTGAAACAGTCACCAAGGCCATTGACGAGGGGAAGGTGGTCTACAAAGCCTACCTGGACCTTGCAAAAGCCTTCCATACAATACCCCACTTGGTCATTATAGATAAGCTCACCAGCTTCAATATAAACCCCTATGTCACTAGATGGGTTGCAAACTGGCTCAAGGACAGAAGCCACATGGTCAGAAATGCTGGAGCCATGTCAGACTCCAAACCAGCTACAAGTGGCATCCCACAAGGCTCAGTCCTGGGACCTCCCTTGTTTGGTATTTATTTCTCGGAGATACAGGCCAACACAGAAGGACTGTGGCTGAACAAGTTTGCAGATGACTGCAAACTGGGTGCCATAATCGACCCTCCAGCTGACACAAGCATCCTACAAAAGGGCCTCATAGAAACAGACAACTGGTGCCAGAGCCATGTCCTCAAGCTAAATGCAAAAAAGTGTATAGTCATCCCCTTTGGCAAAAACTAAGTGCCCACAAATTACCACATAGGTGGTAACCCATTAAGTACTTTAGAAGTGATAAGGGACCTGGGGACTCAAGTTGATAGCAATCTCTCATTTGACAACCACTTGGCCAAAATGGTTAGAAAAACATTTCATATAGCCCAACTAATCATGAAGGTATTCACATCTAGATCAGGGGAGGTCATCGTGCCTCTTGACTCATCCCTCATCAGGCCCATAATTGAGTACAATGCCCCTTGTGGTATGTACCTTATCAGACACCTGCAGCAACTGGAAATACCCCAAAAGTACCTCACCAGGAGGATCAAAGGGCTCAAACAGATGCCATTTGCTGCCCAGTTAAAGAAACTGCAGCTCCACTCAGTGGCATACCACCTGCCCAGAGGCGATCTGTGCCTGATGTATAAAGCCACGTCCAATCTGGAATCAATGGACATGCTGCACCTTTGTAAATCTGAATCCCATCAAGCTACACGCTCAAGAGACCTGAACCTCAGGACTGAAATAAATAGGACATGCTGGAGTGACAGATTCATAACCCAGAGGCTCCCTCCACTTTTGAGTAAACTCCCACTCCAGGTTAGCCAGAGTCCCTCATTGACTCACTTCAAGAGGAATCTTGATGAGTGGATGGGAGATTGTAGGTTTACCCTGGGTATCACTTCTATGTCACTGTTAGACAGAGGCACAGTATACTAACCTTGAAAAATGTCATGGCAAACTCCAGGTAAAATGTGTGTTGAAAGCCAAACACACTCTGGCTAGGATTATAAATGCCCTAGGGCAGATAGCCTAGTATGAACCTATGAACAGAATCACACACACCAACTAGTACAACTGTGGTCAATGTGGAGTAATGTTTGGCAATGTCCACCCAAGTCGGTGAATACACAGCAATGTTGGACAAGCCTAGTTTAAGTAGGCCATAGCTGAACAAAATGCAACATGCTCATATTTGCCCAACTGGCTCATAACCAGTCTGGACTGCTCAGTATGAATATTTAAAGCAGTGATGGGACTCAAACCCATGATACAATACACCATAGTGAAAGTACTGAACCACTACACCATGACAGTATTGCAGTGTTTAGCCAGTTTGAAAGAATGTTGACAAGTCTTTGCAAACTATCCCATGGAAACCCTGCAGGCACAGCATAATCCCTGTTGAGTTATGACACAAAGGAGTCTGGCAGTAAGAACACAACATGACTTCCAACACACACAGTATAAATGTCAATACTGGTCATGTTCACACACAACCACAAATGTAGTGGACTTCAGATCACAACATATGGAAAGGTCACACTGGGCATGCTCACACACTTGGATAAATGAGACATATGTCAGGCAACAAACCATGGAAAGCCTGAACTGGGCATGCTCACACACTCTGAGTATAGCAGTCGGCCACACATATCTGGCAGTTGTATGTGTTAAGCCAGGAACCTCCCACGATCCAGCAATCTGCTTGGGCTAAAGGGAAGTCTCTCTGTTGATCAGTGGCAGTGAAAAACATTGAGCAGCCTGCCTGCCCCTGTGGGAGTGGTTACTGACTTGAAACTGTAGTTTTATTGGCCATTTTGGGTCAATTCCAAAACTCCTTCATCTTCCTCTCTTAAAACCCTCTTTTGCGCGGTTTTGCGCGTTTTGTGCATAGCGCAACAGCGGGCAGCGCCGCCTAATTAGGTTTAAACTAAATCCCACAGGGTTTAAACTATTCCTGGCTCCACAAAGTCTGCTCTTCACTTTTTCCCTTAGAACTGCTCTATCTCTCAATTTAAACACCATATTCTCATTCTAAGGTCCTTCACTGGTCCAATTAAGTAATCCTACAAGTTAGCACTATTAAACCATAAGCACTACTTACTCGTATACTCTCTACGATTACCCTGTCCCCTATTCGTCTGTCTTAAATTCAGTTTCCCTATATTACTCTAGCATGTACTGTCTCATGTACACGGACAACCCTCTCCTCCTCCAAACAGGTTCAAATATATGTGAGAGATGCAACTATTTAGCCAAACTGGAGGCTGAGCTCTCTCATCTCAAAACTGGTGTAACCAGTCAGGAGGAGAAGGTAACCTCACACAACACAATTCCAGTATCACATAGTCCCACCACATCAGCGAACCAAACACATAAATACACAAAAACATACTCGGAGGCTCTAAATAAAAATCTACCTAAGCAACAGAGACCTCCAAAGCAGACATCCAAGCAAACGCTACCTCAAAACAAAACACGCACAACACATAGCCCACAAAGTCAGTGTGCCAAGCAGCCACAACCCTTAAGGCTGAATAACACACCTGATACTCTTGCAATAGGTGACTCTATTGTCAGACACATTGACATCCCACTCACCAGGCTGAATAAAGAGAAGGTCACGGTGAGCTGCTTGTCGGGTGCTAGGATCCACCACATAATGCAAGCACTCAGGTCACTCCAAAGCAAATACAAATATGACTCAGTCATTGTACATGCTGGTGTGAATGACCTGAGATGTACCTCCCTGGACTACATGAAAAGATACATAGAGGAGCTCTCTGATCATGTAGCCCAGGCTGGTATGACCCTGACCTTGAGCAGCATCTTACCCTCACCTAGAATGATGCCACAGTACAAAGACAAAATGATTGATTTTAACAATTGGCTAAAATGTTGGTGTCATTCAAAGGGGATCCAGTGTCTGTCAGCCTGGGATGACATGCTCGACAAGCCACATTGCTTCGCTAGGGACGGCTTGCATCTGTCACCACTGGGCTTTTGGATATTGGCAAAGGCTCTTGCCACCCCCATAATGCCTTTTTTAGGCAAGGCTCAAAAGTCAAACCCACCCCCATAGACAACACAAGGAACAAGAAACTAAGGGTAATGCTGCTAAACGCCAGAAGTCTTAACCTCAAGATGCATGCACTCGAAGCTCTCCTCAGTATGGAGAACATCGATATCTGTGCAGTGACAGAAACCTGGTTCAAGGCTCCAGAGACCACCCCAGCACTACCAGGCTATACCTCATATCATGCTTTTCGGCCCCAAAACCTGGACCGAACCACAAAAGGAGGGGGAGTTTCCATATTTATCAAGGATATCCACACCTCCAGGTTAGTGGCATTGCACGAAGTATCGGAGACCATCCATGTGCAACTAACAGTGGGCAAGACTGCTTTTCAGTTTATAGCATCCTACAGACCACCCTCTCAAAGTCAGGAATCCCACTCGGCTTTCCTGAAAACATTGGAGAACATGAAGATCTCTCCAAACACCATTATATTGGGCGACTTCAACTACCCAAACATTGACTGGGAGCACTACTCAAGCCCCAGCACCTTAGCCCAAAGGTTCCTGGAAATTATAAACCCAAATGCTATGGAACAACTAGTCACCACTCCCACAAGAGGGGACAACATACTAGACCTGATCATTACCAACATGGGGACTCTATGCTCCACACCAGAAGTATATCTCTCATTGGTAAGATCAGACCATAAATTAATCTCACTGGATGTCCACATCCCGACCCCACCCCCAGCCCAGAAAACCACAGTGAAAAACTTCTCAAAAGTGAACTTCTCACATCTCAAAACTGAAGTGGAATCCTTCAAGGCCCTAGGGCCAGTGGAAACTATGGCCCAAACTGCAGAATCCTATATAAACGCATTCTACGGACATCTCCAGGAATGCATGGATCATGCTATCCCAAACAAAACCAAGACCCAATCATCCAAAGGCAGGCATCCAGTCTGGTGGACCCCTGCCATAAATAAACTGTACAACAGAAGGAGGAAGCTACTACATGATAGAGCAAAATCCCTAATAGGGAAGGTATCTCCGATCAGTACTAGCAAAAAATTACGATCTCTCATAAAATCCTCCAAGGCCAGCTTCGGGAGAAAAATTGCACAGGACACCAAAGACAATCATAAGGCTTTTTTCAGTTATGTTAGAAACCTGGGATGCAACTCCCAGACTTGTTCTGAGTTGATTCTAAACGACAAAAAATACACTGAACCCACAGACATTGCCAATATCCTGGCAGACAGGTTCAGTGCAAACTTCTCCCCCCAAAAGAGCAAGTATCTATCCCAGCAGAGGGCTGCCTCCCAAACATCTCTGATGCTCAGGTGAAGGCTGCCCTCTCCAAAGCAAAAAACACTGCTTCCATGGGACCAGATGGCGTCCCAGGTTAAGGCCCTACATGAACTCCAGGAGGAACTAATCCCTCAAATAAAACAGCTATACAATCTCAGCCTTACTACAGGATATGTGCCCACAGAATGGCGTGACAGCAACAGTGGTCCCACTCCACATAGATGGAGCCTCTACGGACCCTGAAACTATCGCCCCATAAGCCTGACTAGCTTAGTCTGCAAGGCTATGGAGAGGATCATCATGGAGCTCATAAACAAAGACATTGGGGACCTACAGACACTAGATCCTACCCAGTTCGGCTTTGTCAAGGGCAGATCCTGCCTTTTGAACCTGGTTGACTTCTTCAAAACAGTCACCAAAGCCATAGATGAAGGGAAGGTAGTCCACACAGCCTATCTGGACCTTGCAAAGGCATTTGACACAATACCCCACTCGGGCATCATAGATAAGTTATCCAGCTTAAATATAAACCCCTATGTCACAAGATGGGTTGCAAACTGGCTCAAAGACAGAACCCACAGAGTGAGAGTTGCTGGAGCCATGTCAGACTCAAAACCAGTCACAAGTGGCATCCCACAGGGTTCTGTCCTGGGACCACTTTTGTTCGGTATATACTTTTCCGAGGTACAGGCAAATGTGGGAGGACTATGGCTGACCAAGTTCACAGACGACTGCAAACTGGGCGCCATAATCAACTCTCCAGCTGACACAAGCATCCTTCAAAAAGGTCTCACAGAGATAGATAACTGGTGCCAGCGCCATGGTCTAAAGCTAAATGCCAAAAAATGTATAGTCATACCCTTTGGCAAAAACAATGTGCCCACAAATTACCACATAGGCGGAAACCCATTAAGTACAGAGAAAGTTATTAGGGACCCGGAGACCCAAGTTGATAGCAATCTCTCCTTTGAAAACCACATTGCCAAAGTGGTTAGAAAGACCTTCTACATAGCCCACCTCATCACGAAGGGTTTCACATCTAGATCAAGAGAGGTAATCGTGCCCCTTTATTCATCCCTCATCAGGCCCATCATAGAATACAATGCCCCTTTTGGGATGTACCTTACCCGACACCTGCAGCAATTAGAAAGACCCCAAAAGTATCTCACCAAGAGGATCAAGGGTCTCAAACAGATGCCATATGCTGCTCGGTTAAAAAAACTCCAGCTCTACTCAGTTGCATACCGCCTACTTCGAGGCAATCTATGCCTGACATACAAAGCTATGTCAAATCCAGAATTAATGGACATGCTCCACCTCAGTAAATCTAAATCCCTTAGAGCCACACACTCGAGGGACTTGAACCTCAACACAGAAATAAATGGAACTTGCTGGAGGGACAGGTTCATAACCCAGAGGCTCCCTTCGCTCTGGAATAGAATTCCACTTCATGTGAGGCAGAGCACCTCACTGAATCTCTTCAAGAAGAATCTCGATAGGTGGATGGGGGGTCATAGGTTTGTCCCAGGGATTACTCCCCTGTCACTATTAGACAGAGGCACAGTAAACTAAACCTTAAAGGGCACAGTATACTCAAATCAAGGGGTGGCGTAAGCCATACAGAATTGGGCTAGGCTTATAATTGCCTCAGGGCAGATAGCCTAGTATGAACCTATGAACCTAATCTGCCCTGTGCACACAGTTAAGTGACAACAGACACATATATTAATATACTGGAACCCTGTCATGATGAAACATGTTCCACAGATTCACAAGTTGTTCATAGAAACTGGGAAAGCTACGGTAATAAAGACCTGCAAACAATATCAGCAATAAATATTGTGCATCCCGAACATGAACATAGGTGCAGAGGTCGATACTAGGCTGTCTGCCCTAGGGAATTCATAAGCCTAGCTGGAGTGTATTTGGCGTCCGCCTCCCCAGTAGACTAGCCTACTGTGCCTCTGTAAAGTAGGTTACAGAAGGCACCCTTTAAGGCTAGTTTGCTGTGCCTCTGTCAAGCAGGGACACAGTGGAGATCCCAGGGGTGAATTTGCAATTTCCCATCCATGCAGCTGGATTCTGCTGGAAGAGGGTTGAAGAGGGGCTATGTCTAACTTTAATTGGGATTCAATTCCAGAGTGAGGGGAGCCTCGGGGTAATGAATCTGTCCATGCAGCATGTCCTATTTAGTTTTGTGCTGAGGTTTAAGTCCCTGGAGTGTGTAGCTCTAAGGGTCTTGGATGTTATGAGGTGGAGCATGTCCATTACTTCTGGGTTTGACATGGCTGTGTACGGCAGGCATAGATTGCCTCTGAGTAGGCGTTAAGCAACTGAGTAGAGCTGGAGATCCTTTAGTTGAGCTGCATAGGACATCTGTGTGTAGCCCATGATCCTCTTGGGGAGGTACTGTTGTGGTCTCTGTAGTTGCTGCAGGTGATGGGTAAGGTACACCCCAAAAGGGGCATTGTACTCAAACATGGGCCTGATGAGTGACTAGTAGAGGGCCACAATGACCTCCCATGATCTACATGCAAACCCCCATGTGATAAGGAGGGCTATGTAAAGGTCTTTGCAATGACTCTGTCAATGTGATTAGCAAAGGAGAGGTTACGATCTATGTTGGTCCCCAAATCTGTAAATACGTCTTCTGTACTTAATGGATTACCACTTATGTGGTAATTTGTGTGCACTTTGTTTTCCCCAAAGGGGATGAAACCTCAGAGAAGTACATACCGAACAAGACAGGTCCCAGAACCGAGCCCAGTGGGACACCAGTTGTAACTGGTCTGGAATTGGACATGGTACCTGCAATTCTGACATTATGGGTTCCATCCCTGAGGCAGATAGCAACACATCTATTGATATAGAGGTTGATATTTAAGCTGGTAAGCATATGTATGATGCTTGAGTGGGGTATTGTGTTGCAGGCTTCTGCAAGGTACAGGTAGACTGTGTGAACTACCTTGCCCTCATCCATGGCTTCAGTAACTGTTTCAAAGATATGAACTATGTGTAAGAGGCAAGATCTGCCCTTAACAAAGCTGAATTGTGTATGATCCAGTGTCTGGAGGCTCACAATGTTTTTGATTATGACTTCCATGATAATACGCTCCATAGTTTTTTCTACCACACTAGTCAGGCTTATGGGGTGATAGTTCCTGTGGTCCGTTGTGGCACCACCTTTGTGGAGTGGGACCACGGTATCTGTATGCCATTCTTAGGGTACATATCCTGTAGTAAGGCTAAGTTGGAACAGTGACTCAATGTGAGTGTTCAGTTCTACTCAGAGCTCGTGTAGGACACAGTCTGGGACACCGTCCGGTCCCATACATATGCTGTGTTATTTGCTGTGGAGAGGGCACCTTTAACCTGTGCATCTGTGATGTCACGGAGGTTACATTCATTTGGGATGGGCATCTGTACCTTTCGGGGGTAAGGGGGGGACGTTTGTGCAGACTCTGTCTGCCAGGGTGTTGGCTATGTCCGTAGGCTTGGCATATTTTGTGCTGTTATGCAACAATTCAGAGCATATCTGGGGGTTTCCACACATATTCCTGACATAGCTAAAGAAAGCTTTGTGATTATCTGTAGTGTCTGGTCAAGTTCACTGTCAAAACTTGCAAGTGATGATTATATGAGGGATTGAAGTGTCTTGCCAATACTGTTCAGAGATGTCCTCCCTCTGTGGGATATTGCTCTGTTATGTAGTAGCTTCCTCCTGCTGTTGTACAGCTTATATGTGGCCGGGGTCAACCAGACAGGTCTCCTGTTTTGGAGGAGTCTTGGTTTTATTTGGGATAGCATGAGCAATGCATACCTGCAGGTGCTCATAGAATGTATTTGTAAAGGATTCTGCAGATTGGGCTGTATTATCCTCCAGCACGGGGCCTTTGAATTATTCCACCCCAGTCTTCACAAGTGCAAAGTCTGCTTTTGAGAAATTCTTTACAGTGATTTCCTTGGCTGGGGGTGGGGATGGGATATGGATGTCCAGGGAAAGTTGTTTATGGTCTGATCTTAACAATGAGGGGTCTACCTCTGGTGTGGAACATAGAGTCCCCATGTTGGTGATGATTAGGTCCAATATGTATTCCCCCCTTGTGGCTGTGGTGACTGGTTGTGCCATAGCACATGGATTCACAAATTGTAGTGGCTGTAGGGTGATGTTGTTGAGGCCTGAGTAATATCCCCAGTCAATATTCATGTACCTGAAGTCAACCACTAGAATGGTGTGCATGAAGACCTTCATATCCTACACTGTTCCCAGGAAAGCCGAGTGTGGTTCCTGGGTTTTGGGGGGGTGGTCTGAACTACACACCAAACCAAAAGGCAGTTTTGCACAATGGTAGTTGTATATGTATGGCCTGTCATGCTTAGTGCAGTGGTACCAACCCAGAGGTGTGTGTATCTGTGATGTATATGGATACACCCCCTAGTTGTGTTGTGTGTTACAAGTCCTGTGGTCATAAAGCACGGTATAAAACATAACCTGGCAGTGCCAGTGTGCATATGTGACCCTGAACTAGGCATCTGTTAATGCACAGATATTGTTATCCCCATACTGAGGGATAGTAAAAGATGTACATTCCTCTTTGGAAAGACTGATGATGTCAGCACCCTATAAATACAGCAGGAGAAGGGAAAGCATCCAAAAATGTGAATAGCGCACTACGCTAATGCATTTTTCTCAAGTATAATAACATAGTTAAGTAGAGGTTTGAATCCTGCAAACACTGTGTGTGGTGGGCAGGGGGGTGTGTATATATGCAATTCTCTTTGAAAGGAATGGCCTTTTTGAAGACTGAGATAACACACTAAAAGATGTACATTCCTCTTTGGAAAGACTGATGATGTCAGCACCCTATAAATACAGCAGGAGAAGGAAAATCATCCAATAATGCAAATAGCATGCTGCGCTGAAGTGTCTCTTTTAAGTATTTTAACATAGTTAGGTAGGGATTTGAATCCTGCAAATGCTGTGTGCGTGGGGGGCAGACGGGTGTGTATGTATGCAATTCTCTTTGAAAGGAATGGCCTTTTTGAAGACTGGGATAACACACTAAAAGATGTACATTCCTCTTTGGAAAGACTGATGATGTCAGCACCCTATAAATACAGCAGGAGAAGTGAAATCATCCAATAATGCGAATAGCGCGATGTGCTAGTATGTTTCTCTCAAGTATCATGACATAGTTAGATAGGGGCTTGAATTCTACAAATGCCATGTATGTGTTGTGTGTTTTGCTTTTATTATTGTATGACATATTATCATAACAGTAATTTCAATGTACACATCAGGTATGTGTGTGCCACATACAGATATGTACCTGTGATCTCTAATAGTTCCTATGTGTAAAGCCTGCCTCATATGAATACAGTTGTTACCTTTGCCAGCATGTGCCGCAGCTTCCCAGACATTAGGCCATACATGTATGTTGGTGACAATGCAGGCTACTGCAGTGATCTGTGTCCTAGGCCAGCTATGTGACACACACCCATGAAAGCTTTGATAGATTAATGTGGGTGAGGGTTCATGTCTGGAGTATATGTCAGACATGTTAAAACACAGCAAAGTCTGTGAGTGATGGACATCCAGTGTAGGTGTATGGCAACTGTTGCCGATATGCATGCAGACACCTTCTTGCTTAGGTGATACACCGAGGGACTGCAGAATACCTTTGGGGGCAGGGGGGTGTGTATGTATGCAATTCTCTTTGAAAGGAATGGCCTTTTTGAAGACTGGGATAACACACTAAAAGATGTACATTCCTCTTTGGAAAGACTGATGATGTCAGCACCCTATAAATACAGCAGGAGAATGGAAATCATTCAATAATGCGAATTTCGCACTGCACTAATGTGTCTCTCTCTCTCTCAAGTATCATAACATTGTTAGGTAGGGGTTTGAATCCTGCAAACGCTGTGGGGGTGTGTATGTATACAATTGTCTTTGAAAGGAATGGCCTTTTTGAAGACTGAGATAACACACTAAAAGATGTGCATTCCTCTTTGGAAAGACTGATGATGTCAGCACCCTAGAAATACAGTAGGAGCAGGGAAATCATTCAATAATGTGAATAGCGTGCTGTGCTGGTGAGTCTTTCTCAAGTTTCATAACATAGTTAGGTAGGGGGTTGAATCCTACAAATGCCATGTGTGTGTTTGTCAATGTGCTTTGTGTTTTGCTTTTATTATTGTATGACATATTATCATAACAGTAATTTCAATGCACACATCAGGTATGTGTGTGCCACATACAGATATGTACCTGTGACCTCTAATAGTTCCTATGTGTGAAGCCTACCTCATATGAATACAGTTGTTACCTTTGCAGCATGTGACGCAGCTTCCCAGACCTAAGGCCATACATGTATGTTGGTGACAATGCAGGCTACTGCAGTGATCTGTGTCCTAGGCCAACTATGTGACACACACCCATGAAAGCTTTGATAGAATAATGTGGGTGAGGGTTCATGTCTGGAGTATATGTCAGACATGTTAAAACACAGCAAAGTCTGTGAGTGATGGACATCCAGTGTAGGTGTATGGCAACTGTTGCCGATAAGCATACAGACACCTTCTTGCTTAGGTGATACACCGAGGGACTGCAGAAAACCTTTGGAAATGTGAATATCACAGGATAGACAAGATAACACTTGTCCACATGTACACACCATTACCCGTTCTACATGATGGGTGCTACCACCTACATGGTACTGTTGGAATACTATGTTAAGTACATGTCGATGACAATGCTACAGTTGCGTTACAGCAATACAGCATGGCTTGGACAACAGGTATCTGTCTGTATGATACCCTTGTGGTGGTTAGGTGTGTCATGTGTAGAATGCATTGTAGGCCACTGTATGCATTTGCAGTCGTGGATGGACATATCCATAGTGTGTTGGCATGTACGTGAGACTGCTATATGCCAAAGTGTATTGTTCCCAGGGATGTGTGGGGCTCAATAAGAATGGCTACTGGTATAGTGTAGTACTGCAGGGATATCACTGACACTGGGTTTCCTACATCTGTGTATCAGTTGAGGAGACACCATGTAATGACCACTGAATGTCAGGCTATGTAGGTTGTGTATACCACCAGAATGCAGACAATTGACATTTGCAAACAGTATCACCCACAGCATACTGTCAAACCATGTCATACATACATGTGATCCCAGGTGAAACATATGTGTAGTACAACGCAAAGTGCCCACCAATAAGAACTACAATGTATGAATACTATGTCACATGGTGCATGTCACCCTTCCCATATGTGCACTAAGCATCTACATGCAGAGAATGCAACTCCACCTTGTTCACAAATGTACACCTGCAACTCTGTGGTGCAAACAGCACACATGTACTGTCCACTCCCCAACACATGCAGGCACAGGTACACACAACAGCCATGTGGCACATGTGCAGACAGTACACTTTGGGAATTAACACTGGTGTATACAAAACTACAATGACAATCATAGTGTTAATGCATCATGCATGCTCGGATATAGCCACAACGATATCATTACACTGTACTGTTAACAACATGATAATATTACTACAGTGCTATGTAGTCACCCTGTGCATCAGCACCATGCTATCCTGTTCCTGTAAATGCATACAGTGGCCTACAATGCATTCTACACATGACACACCTAACCACCACAAGGGTATCATACAGACAGATGGCAGGAGGTGGCACAGTTTCATCATATGCACAGGGTGTGTACTTGTTTTGCCAGAGTCTGCCATTGACACATCCAATCGACATGTATGTGTGTGTGTGTTAGTGAGGGACAACAGTACAACATGGGGCAATGTTGATGCAATGTGTTTGTGCATGTGTTAGCCCTAGGTGTTCGCATTATGTGTGTGTGTATGCATGCACACAGTTCCACCACGTGGCTGCCATATACGGGTGTTTGTGGACAGCCACAGACTGTACGTGCCAGGTCATACAGATCAATGTCTCTGGCCATGGACACGGTACCTGTGCCTGGCAGGGGTGCTATGGACAGTATCAGGTACTAAGCCAGACTGGGTACTATCATCAGAGGCAGTGGGTTGTTGACAGGACACATGTCCCTGCTGGGACTGTCCAGAGCCACGTGCACGTGGTCTTCTAGGATGGTCTAATGACAGCACAGACCTAGCATTGCTGGGGCTGGTACTGGCACTATGGGAGCAGCTGCGGGTTTGTTGTCATCCGCGATGACAGCCAGCTGTTGATGTTGCTGGCATACGTCCACGTCGACGCCTCAACCATCCTGCACTGTCCTGGCTCATGGACATGTAGTTGTGGAAGAGATCTAATGTGTCCCCCCAACGTCTATTAATGACCTCGCTGATATTACAGATGGCAGCCGCAATGTCACACATAGTGTCATTCATAGTGGTGTGATGTGCTCTAAGCTCCCTCAGACCCTGTCTGGTGTACCGTTCCATACGTGCCTGTGCCTGCATTACAGCCTGGAACATAGCTGAGGTTGAAAGACCTCTGTGGGCACGTCTGACAGGGGCAGTACGACCACAGATGCTCCCACGAGAAACCCTGGACATCTGCCTGTGTGGTACCATGTCAGGAATCTGGCCCTGGCTGCTGTGAGGGGATGGATGTGCCAATGCTACCACACTACCCTGGTCAATGCCCACTGTATGCTGTCCCTCAGCTAAGGACATTGGTGACACTGGATGTATCGGCAGGATGACTGTGCACATTGATGGAGTTGACTGCTGTGTAGTGTCGATTGGCTGACCAACGACAGACCCTGTCACACCTCCCTGTGCCATTACACATGTATCATCATTATCACTATCCCCAGCAGTGGCTTCAGGTTCTCTGCTGCACTCCACCAGAGCAACATCAGAACCTGTGAGAGGATGTGTACACAATGTTAGCACACATGCACACAAGCACACAGGCACACAGGCACACATGCACACTCCTCAGTCCAGCAGATACAAACACACACACACCTGCAATCCAACACATACACAATACTGTTTGAAGGTGGGTGGCAGTATCACAAGGAAAAACATCACTGCACACGTGTCAGCATGCAGAGTATGTGTTGCACAGGAACATGCAGTGCAAGTGTAGACAGCCCTTGTTAGTAACAGTATACGTGTACTTGATGCTTGTGTGTAGTTGTTCAGTGATTGTCTCCACCTTGGGACACAATGTGTACAAGGACAGAACAATGTTGTGCAAGTGTTACAAGCTGTGGGTGCATATATTTGCACACACACACACACACACACACACACACACACACACACACACACACACACACACACACACACAAAACACATGATGGTGCTACACAATAACTGCTATGTGTACTTTTGTGGTCAGTGGAACTGGATGTGGTGTAGTAACATGAGCCATGATCAACATGCATTTTGTGGTCAGTCAACAATAATAATGTGTGCCACACAGGCAGCTAGCATGCTGTACCTGAAGTGCAGTAACATGATTATATCCACAATTACACAGCCACTTGTTACATGGGTGTGTAAGGTGGCCAATAGTGAGCATTGCCTAACATGAATGTATTATTTGTTCAAGACGGTTGCACAAAGACATGATAGGCATCTACCCCTCAGGTATATTATGTGTGCTGCATAGATGATAAGTGGGATATTGAAGGGTGGGCATACAGCAGGTGTCATAACTGGATGTGTAGCAGGCTAAGGTGTAGTGTCTATGCAAACATGTGTGTGTTGTGTACATGTGTATCAGGTATGCCTATCCAATCTCCAGTACTGTGTTGCCACATGTGTGTGTGATGCTCTGTGTATTGCATGTGAGTGAGGCAGCTACTGAGAATAATGGGATATGCATAGTCTCACAGCAAACATGCACAGCATGCATTATGCGTAGGTGTGTTACATGTGCACAGACTACACCTCCATATGACATGCACATGTCATTAGCAATAGTATTGTTATTATACACTCACCAGCATGGATTGGCTGCCTTGCTGTCACTCCAGAGGGACCTGCAAAAATATGACAGTGATTGCCAGTGGCCACAACTGTGCCATTGAAACTGTGAGTATGATAAAGTACAGTAGTACAACAGTTGGCTTTCACAGGTGTACAGATTATATGCAGAATATCAATCTTGCACAAGAATAGGCAGGTTAACAGCTACACACACAGTACACATCTCACACATGCATAAACTACCAGTACAGAGAACAGTCAACTACAGATATGGCATGTTACCTGCACACTCCATTTCAACATGCTGGGTGGCTCCAGCTTCCATGATGACACATGTTTGTGGATTTTGTTGTTGTTGGCCTGGAGCCACGACACTTAGGAGGAGCTCCTCCACACTGGTGAGGGGGGTGGATAGGTACCCCACCACCTGTGGCAAGCTGTTGTCTGTGGATATCAGATGCACGCTGATGGACATGTCTAATTAAATCACTGCAATGATGGAGTACCTGCTCATATGTCTGGTTATGCATGCCTATGTCATTTACCCGGCGGACAAGATCTTGCCACAGTGCAGCCCTCTCATGCTGGTTCTGGCTGGTCCTGGAAAACAGCACAGTGAAATTCTGCACCAGGCTCTGGTGGATCTCCTGTTCCTCTGCTGTTGTATAAGGTGGGTTACGCTGATGCACCATCGCCCTGGAAGGAAAAGACAAATATGTGAGCAAGTCATGTGGCACACTTAATATTCTAATGTAGTGATATCACTTAACTGCCATGTATAGCATCTGTCTGTCTATCAGGGGATACACATGTTCAATACCACATATCAGTGCTCAACCCACAACTGTCTAACAGTGCCTGCCACACTCCATACAACAAACTAGTATACACCAGCACTCAGCACACTGTTTGGGATACAATGCACAACCTCACACTGGGGGTATGTATGAAGTTAATGGATGAAGAATATTGTCATCCCATACAATGAATGCAATGCACATTTACAGTTTCAACGGTAATCCACCCTAGTCTTTGATGCCATACCCCTACCTGACATATGTGCACAGTTCTTAATATAGCCAGCATACTGCTGTCACAGAGTATACATACTGCCAGGTACACACACATACCCTGTAACACACATGTGATTGCAGCCATGGTACAGGCATCATTACACACACATTACACATACATACAACACACAAATGTATGACGACACAGATGAGCATTAACTGTGTACCTTATAGTACTGTGTGCCCCTACTTACAGATACCTATGCATGAGGTATGTAATCTGTGCAGACTACAGGAAACACACCAGACAGTGTTACCAGGGAATGTGAACATACACCATACTGTAGTGTTTAGGCCTACAACTTCAGGTAGTACAACAGTTCATATGTGAGCTGGATTCAACAGCAGTACCACTTACTGAGCATACATGTATTGCTTCTGCCTACAATGGGACACCACAGTCATACACAGGGAACTACGGCACAACATATGCCAATCTACTATGTTTGCATCCCGATAACTGACACATCTTTCTCTGGCCTCACAACTAGGATACAAACTACCATGACAGACACAAACTCATGCTAAGCTATCACACCTTTACAGACCTTGCACACAGTGAGTGTCACACTCATTCAACCTCACATGGCTGGTATTGCACTGAGCACATGTATGTGTGCATTGTATCATAGGTAGGTACTATGCTATTGGCCCTGGGCCTAGGGCAGCCTAGCCATATGCTACCCTGCCCTTTGGGACACATGTAATATGATTTTACTTGCTCCTGTCAAATGGTTACACAGAGGTGACTCACAGGGCATATTACCTATCTCCATAGCATTCATCAGGGGTATGTATGACATCTACTAATAAGGAGCCTTGTTTTTTAATGCTGGGTGGTTTTAGTCCAGGGTATGGCATATTTGTGTATAGGAACCTGTACCTCCAGCATGTGCTGGTTAGTGCAGTGACAAGGATTAGGGCCCTAGGTCATGTAGGCTGGACGAATTTTGAGGTGTTGCCATGGTGGTTGGCCGACTGGTATGGGTGTGACATAACTCTGTATGTCCAGCAGTGGTAACCTCTGTGTAGGAAGTATGCAAGGCACTCTCGCTGTGGTTCTGTGAGTCACTCTGCATAGGGAATGTGCTTGAGGGCATTATCAGTCTTTGTTAGGTATGTCTGTGGCCTTTCCACTTGCTGTAGTTCTCATGGGAGGTACATACTGCATAGGACATTGTGAGGTGTAGAGGGGTACACTGACTTACATTTCCCTAGCTGACACACCTTTTGTGATGACACGTACCATGTACAGGGATTACAAGACTAGTGTGCCACTGTGGATATCAAAGGGGAGGTTATTGTACATCTGTGTCCCTTGTTCCCTTCTGACAACTCCAGTGGTAGGCAGGCAACCACCTATGTGGTAGTTAGTGGGTAATGTGTTTTGGAACGGGGTATGGTACTGCAGTTTCAACAGTGGTGTTCAGTCCATGCCTTGGTCACCAGGCACCTGTTTCAATACATCTGCCCCCATGTCCCCCTCTCTCACTCTCTCTCTCTCTCTATATATATATATATATATATATATATACATATACATATAAATATAATATATATATATATATATATATATATATATATATATATATATATGTGTGTGTGTGTGTGTGTAAATATATATACATATCTACATATATGTATATGTATATATATATATATATATATATATATATATATATATATATATATATATATATACACACATATCTATAGACATTCATATCTATCTGTATATATGTATGTATCTACATATATATCTATATATGTATGTATCTATTATATCTATATGTATATACACATTCTATCTATCTATCTGTCTATCTATATATCTCTATCTATCTATACATACCTCTCTATCTATGTACATATATATATATATATATATATATATATATATAGATATATATATATATGTATGTGTATATATATATATATATATATATATATATATATATATATATATATATATATATATAGATATATGTGTGTGTGTGTGTGTATACACACGCATACTTCTAAACATCCATTGCTGTACATATACATGCACATCTAGGCACACAGAATGCCCACCTTTCATGGTGGGAATATCACTTCTGAAGCAGTTGTGAGACATACCATTCTGTAATGATATTGCACAGTGTTGTGCAGCATGCATTATGCTGTCCTCAGGCAGTATAGTTGTAGCAGACCTCACTGGCTCAGTCGCACAGAAGTTCACCACCACATGACATATACCTGCACTGCATGCTGTTTTCAATGCCACACACTACAGCCTACATTGATATGTGCACATAGCAACCTTCTACTACATATGTATGTCCAGCCTTCACTAACAGTTGCAGTATGTCCTTTGCCCTATGCACATCTGCATATACATATAGATACAGACTGCTAACACATATGGAAGGTTCACAGTATGTAGATTACCTTTCAGACACATCATTCAGATGCCAGCAAATACATATCTGTTACATACATTACCTTTGTATTTCTCACCTCTGTCAGTTGTACATGTTGATGTGTTGTATTTCTGTATTTTGTGGATTGGTGTCTCTGGCAGCTTTTTTCTTTTGTCTTGCTTGCTTGCTTTTTTTTTGGTCTCTGTCTCTGTCTCTGTCTTTGTCTTTGTCTTAGTCTCTGTCTCTCTCTCTCCCTCCAGTTGCTGCAATTATATTATTGCATGTGTGGACTGGCAGTACAGGCTGCTTTTGTAGGTATCTGCACATGTGCATGTGATGGCCTCTGCACCAATTGGTGGCCAGCATTTAGTAATTGCATGCAGCCTGCTGTGTGGTAATTGCAGTTCTCACTGTGATTTCAGGACACTGCTATAAAATGATAGGTTAGGTAGGTGTAGGCCTTTCAGTTTTGCAAGGTGGGGACCATGCTGGTTTGCTGTGGACACTGTTGTGTCAGTCAGAAGGTTGGTATATCTCATATCTGAGGCTGTGTTGTAGCCACTGAAATGCATGTTGTACTGAAACCTGAAACCAAAGGGCATACCTGCGCAAACGAGCGCAAATGCGGGCAAACATATTGGAAATTATATAAAAAAAATGAAACTGTTATTTTTACATTTTATACATTTATACATTTTCAGTAGGGTTTAGTCTGTGGGGATGTGTGGTGTTGTGTTCCTTGACATTTCAGCGGACTTGCTCGTGGGTGTTTACTATCAAGACTCTGACTCTTCTGGGGGCGTGTCCCTTTGCAGTACTTGGCAATCGGACACACCCCCTACTTTCCTACATTTCTAACCATGTTAGACTAGGGTATGATTCAGCATGCCCTCATGAATATGCATGGCATGCTGACGTCATGCCGTTCAACTGCAGCTTCCGTGTAAGACTTATTTAGTCTTACACGGAGGATTGCTGAATCTTGGGGTAAGTGTTTTATACAGTTCATTAGTCTTTTAGATCACATGAGATAGTTCATTTCTTGTTTAAATGGTTGAAAAAGTATGGATGGCATTTCTGATGAAGTTCATGATCATTAAATTGGACGAAAACGCATTAAAATAAGGTTGTGGCATTTTTTCTTTCTTCAATTCAGTACTGACAGTCTTTTTTACTAGGTAATTAATTAATGGTTTGAATTCACCTAAAAGATACTTTTACAAAGGGTGTTAAAATCCCATTCTCAGAAAAGTTTGATTATGACTAAAAATAAAGACAAATAATAATGTTAAGCATGTTTAATGCAAGTAATGTATCATAATGCTTACATAAGAAAACGTTTCTATTTAGCGTATATCATTAATGCTTCACATATAATATCATGCTAACGTTTATACAATTTCTTACACATGACAGCCATGATATTTAATATAAAATTCACTTACATATGTATGACAGGCACAATATTTTGTTATAATCATCATGACTCATCACATATCCTAACTATGTGTTTAGGACAGTTATGTCTTGCAAAGTATGTATGTAACTTACCCCAACTTGTATTACACAGCTAATTCAAATATATTCATCTGAAATATATTTGCAAACAGAAATACTGCCTTTTACTTAGGAATACATTCCCAAGACTAATTAAAGTCAAACACAGGCATCCCTGAAGTGTATCTTTATTCATTCTGAAATTAGTATATCTCTAATTATCACACATTAAAAGTTAGTTCTCCTGTGGCAATATCAACTAATATGCTAAGTTTCAATTTTTGCATGTTTTATGTCATGGTTTTGATTCCCAGTTGTTACAATATGTTAACCTTTTGTAAGCCCCAATCTCACAATACGTGACAGTTCATCCTCCTTCCCCTTCCAAACTGCAAGGATTAACTGCAAGGATTAAAAGCCATGCCATTACTGAACAATGGAACCTGTGTCAATAGACTGAGCATCACACATGGCAAAGCAAGTAGTGCCAATGTGTCTTCCAAGGAATCCATATGCTTTCAATTGCACAAATGCAGTTGGCAACACTCTACTTTTTTGGGCACATCCAGTTACATATAAGATCAGACCTGGGTGCCAAATCAAACATCTTGTTAGGTTGACGTTTGCAGACATGGCTAGTGATGCAGAGAATGCTGCAAAATGTAGAGCTCAAAGGTAGGGTGTTGAGGAATCCATATTTGTGACACTCCTCATAAAGTTCTACAGCTGTAAGCTGCTGCAGGGGGATTATAATGGGTCCAGTATATGGATGAGGCTATCTCCAGTGCAACATTCATTCAACATACTAGGGAACAATGTTGTCACCATTATAGTAACCTTAAGAAGTGAAAGCAGGACTTCTTAAGCTGATGGGAAGCTGAATTCAGGACTATGAACACCCCTCAGTTATGTAAGTATACTTACTGATAACCTGTTTCTGATTTGGCATTAGTTATCTAGCCAACCAATGCAGTTACTCATTATGCATTCACATGTATTTCATTTTCTTGTACTGTAGAGCTGCAGAGGAAATAGCTGCAAACCACGAGGCCACCAGGAGAGAAAAACTCACCTTAGAGAAGCATGGGATAACTATGACTCAGGTCCAAATTCAAACCAGAAAATGATTTTTAATCCCTCAATCACCAACAACTTGAGCAGGTTCACATCCAGCACTGACCCAGGTAGCTGATATAAGGGACAGTGATAACAGTTCCTAGGGTCATGACTAGATTTTCACTGCTCTCAAGCTAGACCTGAGTACTCCTTCAATGTCCCCTATCTTTTTCAATTATGGTTTCCTCAACCTTTTGTCTTTTTCATCATCTCTGTCTGTCTTTTATGTCTTGTATGTCTACACATGCTTCCTAGCCAACCCTACCTAACTGATCTTCTCATTCCTAAGCACCTTCCGCAGCATTCCTCTCTTTCTCTCACCTCCCCCTCCCCAAAAACGGGCAACTATAACACAAAAAAAAATCCATCCCATACATAACTCTCCAGTTTGTTTATGGGTCATTTTGATACTTTGATGCACTTAATTTGGTCCAATTGGCCATACAACATTATTATGTTATTGTCACCCATCACTTGTGTGGTGACACTTTAAAGTCATGAAATTGTGTGTACAATAGTACATTTATGCTGTGAAGATGTGGATAGCTATGGTGCTCTTCCATCACATGTATTCTTTTCCCTGTGTTCTACCCTCTGCTTGCCAACTTTATTTTCACCACTGTCCTATCTACCCTTTCTTCACACATTTATTCTTACAAAAAATAAATTCACACATAGCCAGAAATGCCCATGTAAATGGCTTCACTTATTGTTCTTGGCATTTGCACAGAGAATGCTGTTCAACATTTTATTGCAAAAGCTGATGATTTCAATTTGACCCACAGCGGTACTGTTACTTTCACGCAAATGAGCTTAAATCTGTTGTACTATGTGAATACAGAGTAAAGGCAGACTAAAGGCAGTATTATGAAACTGCTAATGTAACAGTTCTTAGACTGCTGGATACTATAAAGTTTGACTCCCTTTGTAGTGTGTTGAGATAATTATCCTGTTTGTAGATTGATGTTTTTGCATTGTGTCATGGGTTCCATTAAGCTGTAGGTTTGCACTTCTTGCCATATACAACATTTCATTAGCATATCATTTGCATAGTGCAGCAAGGCATCATTCGTAAAAACATTGCAGCACCAAAAGGGAATGTTATTAAGCCAGCCTTATCTTATGTATTCATGTTTGTTCCACTCTCCTGTACCTTATTTCTACCTACAGCAAACACTTTTATTTTACAGAGCATGACAGATTAATGATGATTTAATAAGTAAAAGTAGCACATTGTGCAGATATTCCTACATGTCCCAAAAGGCATATTGTTTCCATTCCTCTCTGCATCTGCCTCTGTCTCTCTCTGTTCACCCCTTTTGCTTCAGTAAGTTGTCACTGTGCTTCAATTATGCTATTACATGTTGTGAAGTAATTCCTTTGTTGTTTGATGAGATAATGTTCACATATATAGATTTTTGACTAATTTCAAGGGTTCTAATCCAGCCATTAGCTAAGTGTTACTGATAGCTTTTGGCACACTGTTTTATGAGACTCTGTTTGCTACATTTTGTTATGAGCGACCGTTATCTTTCTGCAGTCGTAAGCTAATTTGCTACTGCCTCCATCTCACGCTGTCGATGTATGGTCTCACTTTGTATCATTATTCTTCCACCTCTGCATTTGCACAATGTCTGATGCAGGGCAACAAATGCAACTACGGCTAAATGGAAGTACATGGCTTATGGCAATGGCTTGTGATTTTATTGCCTTTGGCCACTTTACTCTCTTGTGCTTTGTACCACTGTACTTGGCTATGTTTATTCAGATTACAATAGTCAATAGTGTAATGAAGATGAATAGAGACATTCACGTTTGCTGAAATCTACTGTCAGAAAATATGTTGTAATGTGACACCCTTTGCTCTATTAACTTTTTAAGTAGATTAGAGTAACATTTAGACAGATTCCAGTGTGTCATTGTACTCACACGTGCAGCCAGACACATACACATAGGCACATAGTGCCCAACACTACTTATCTGCTAAACGGCCTGGCACTTAATTCTAATGCAGTCTCACCCATTGCAAGTAATAAGTGAATGTGAGTTTTTGGTTATGTTAGTTGCAATAGTTGGTAGTAATGGTTTATGCAGCCATATACTTCTATGAATTGCTTGGCTTTGTAAAAAACTGTCTGCATCATTTTGTTGGGAGATAGAGCACATGGGTAATTATTATATGCCACTACCCCACAATGCCTCACTAGTACTTGCAGTAGGCCAGAAAGACAGCTTGCTGTTGTGCTGCACCTCTTTGAGATAAGCACTGCAATAGGACTATTTAAAAATCAGAAATGGCTACCAACAGTGGTAATAACGGACTACCAATGGCAGTAATCTTTCTAAATCCCAGTCTACGAGTGGCGTTAATCTAGATGCCGCAAGAACAATTGTAGAGTATGTGGCAATATACTTGGCACAATGTTTTTGGTGTGAGATTTCACTTAATGTTAGCTATACTAGATACAATTATTTGTATCTTGAGTAACTATGATGTCACTAATTATGGTAAATTCAATTCATTGCAGAGTTAAAAAAAGTAATTT
This sequence comes from Protopterus annectens, assembly GCF_019279795.1. Taxonomy (NCBI): domain Eukaryota; kingdom Metazoa; phylum Chordata; order Ceratodontiformes; family Protopteridae; genus Protopterus; species Protopterus annectens. The sequence goes on from NC_056732.1 coordinate 253,228,731, forward strand.
ATTTATGTGATCTCTTCTTTTCCCAACTTTTCCATTTGCAGTTGTCATAGCTATTTAAGGTATTAACCAACCTTTTATAGGGATGTAGTACATGAAAACCACAAAGATATTATTGTGAATGCATTCCTTTCTAAATATCATACATATACTAATCATCCTAAATGGGATTCTAACCAACTGATCTGACACAGCTACTGAACAAATGTGGATGGAAAAATACTTCAGTAAGGTTTAGAATATAGGCTGGTATTTATTGTCAGTTGCACAAATGTGCTGAGACTATCCGCAATATTTGTGGACAAGCGTAGCTGAGATGCGATTCATAGAGGCCATTCCTGTCGATGCATGATAACTTTAAATGTGCGTATGCAAATGTGCAAATAATGAAATGGAGATGAGGAATGATGTAAATCTACAAATGCTAATGAAGTATGTTTTACACCATTTGTGATTCATAGTCACATTTTTTATGATTTTTTGAACTAGTCGCAGATGCGCTATATAAAGAGAAGCCTCACCAAATCTGTCAGAGTTGCAATTGGCAAAACTGTTTTCACTTGCAGCTAGATTTGATATTTCCATGTCTGAGTTACTTGTCTTGGCTGGGACAAAATTGCTTGCTCCCAGTGACACTTGCCAGCCAACAATGTAAAAAATATAAGAAAAAGTTTATTCATTATAACTTTGATAATCAGGGAATCCTTGATAGTTTCAGAGTGGACAGGGACACTATCAGGATCTTAGTAGGTATGCTTGGTCCACAAAGGGGTGCTAGAGGAATTCATGGATTTCCTATCCCTGTGGACTCTAAGGTATGAATAGCCCTCACTACACTTGCTACGAGGACCTTCCTGAAACAGACTGGAGACACACTGGGGATCTCACAGGCTTCTATCTTGAGGATACTGCAGCAGTTTCTGGATGCACTCTTGACACGTGGATCAGTATGTCTCTTTGTTTGTGTTACCTCAGGACCAAGCCAGGCCTGTGTGTGCCTTTTATTGCCTGGCACATTTCTTTGAGTTATTCGGTATGATAGATTGCACCCATGTTACAATTATGGCCCCTTCTGGTTAACAGGGGGAGCGGTATCACAATAGCATGGGCTATTATTCTATTAATTGCCAGGTAGTGTGCGATGCATGGAAGTGCATCACCAACATCTTTGCTCAGCATTGTGGCAGTGTACATGATTCCCACACCTGGCACACTAGGTTCATAGGTTCATAGGTTTATACTAGGCTAACTGCCCTAGGGCATTTATAAGCCTAGCCCAAAGTTATGTTACGCCGGCCTCTTATGTTAGAAATACTGTGCCCATTAGTTTGTTGTGCCTCTGTCCAGTAGTGACACAGAGATGATTCCCAGGGTAAACCTACGATCTCCCATCCACCGGTCAAGATTTCTCTTGAACAGAGCCAGCGAGGTGCTCTGCCTCACATGGGCCGGGATTTTATTCCACAGCATGGGGAGTCTCTGGGTGATAAATCTATCCCTCCAGCACGTCCTATTTATATCCGTCTAAGGTTTAAGTCTCTTGCTCTAGTGGTTTTGGTGGATTTGGATTTTTGAGGTGGAGCATGTCCATTAATTCCGGTTGGTCATGGCCTTGTATGTCAGGCACAGGTCACCTCTGAGCAGACGGTATGCAACTGAATAGAGTTGGAGTTTCTTCAGTCTGGCAGCATATGACAGGTTTTGGAGTCCCTTTATCCTTTTGGTGAGGAACATTTGGGGTCTCTCCAATTGCTGCAGGTGTCGGGTGAGATACATCCCGAATGGGGCATTGTACTCGATCATTGGTCTGATAAGTGAAGAGTACAGGGGAACAATGACCTCACTTGATCTGAATGTGAATCCCTTCATGATCAGGTGGGCAATGTAGAAGGTCTTTCGAACCACTTTAGCAACGTGAGCGTCAAACGAGAGGCCACTGTCAACCTGGGTCCCCAGGTCCCTGATAACCTCTTCTGTGCTTAGTGGGTTGCCACCTATATGGTAGCTTGGGGTTACCTTGTTTTTCCCGAAGGGTATGACTATACACTTTTTTGCATTTAACTTCAGGCCATGGCTCTGGCACTAGCTCACTCTACCACCTCTTCCTGCATGGTAGGATGCCCAGTGGTCATCTTGTTGGTAAGTGGAAACATATTTTTATTTCTTATATTGTATTTAAGTAGTTATTCATCTTAAAATGTATTGCTGAATAAATAGATTCCCCCATTCTCTTTATCTCTTTGTTTTTTTTTTTCAAGTTTGGTGGATATCCACTGGAGCCAAGACTCATGGAACCAGTGAAAAATGTGAGCAAAGCTGCAGAGGAGATTTATTTTATTTATTTTACATTTGTTAACCGGGGGTGTCTGACTGAGCCAAAAAGGCCCTTTTTCAGCAGAGGCCCGGGGAGAAAAGCTCCACAAAGAAAAATTACAGAAACATTTAGTTATTTAGACATGATCAGTATACACACAAATTACAGGAGACATGTTTTTACAGTGGTATGCGGCACATAAACAGTTACAGTGGAGAGAACAAACAAAAAAATATTAATTTTAAAAATAAAGGTAATTAATACATTTGTGTTCAGCTGAAATTTGGAACATAGGTAGAATACATACATAGTACACAGGTACAGTACATACATTGTAGATTAGCCAGTGTTTGTGAGTAAGATTGAAAACTATTATGTATAACACATCCCTGGTTCACACCTGTATTGCCATTGAGAGGGTCTTTGGTCTCCTGAAGCACCATTTCAGTTGTCTGGATGAGGCTGGGGGTGCCCTTCAGTATGACCCAGCGACTGTGTGCAGTATGTTTACTGCATATTGCATTCTGCATATCATGATTAAGCATAACTTGATTATTCACTGTTGGTGGTGAAGTGACCCATGCTATCACTGCAGCTCTTAGTTCCAGTTCCAGTTCCACTATGGCTAATGATGACCAGGTGATAAAAGACCCCATGTGGTAGGCTCATACACATACAGGTAAAGAGGCAAAATCTAGCCCAGAACTATAGACCATGACATTCACATTATTGTTTCCTTTATTGTAAAAAACACAGAGTATAACTGATGCATGCAGCGATATCTGTGGGCTATGATATGTGGTACATGGTCTAGTGTCACTGTTCATCTGACATTTTCTCTCATATTAACATATTTTTTATTATCTTTTAGAAATGTTAACTTATTAATTGTTACTTAAGGCATGTCTGTGTGCTCACCAAGTCCCGTTCAGTGATGCAAGCATCATGTAAAACATAATTCACATTTTTTCTACTTTAATGAATACGTTTTGCTTTAGTGCTTACTTATGTATACAAGTACTGAATATTGTCAACAGTGAAATACTTCCCGAGTTAATGCATTGCAGATTTAAATAAGATGAATTGAACTGTTTTTTATTTTTTATATTATGGCATCTCTTCTTCAATTATTCTGTCATACTGCACATCACATTAGTTTTATATTGTCATATACAATTATTTCTGACTTTAAAAACATAAAAAAACAATCATTATCTGTGCAATGGGGAGGGTGAAGTGTCATCAGAGTTAGTTGACATGGTAGGATACTCATTGTAATGTGCCATATGCTTATGATATATTTCTTCTGACAATTTTTGTGTACTACTACTTTTAGGGAACTGCCACTTGTAGGAATGGTAATCCATAAAGCATTGCTTTTTGTCTACCTTTGCTTGATGGCATACGTATTAGCTTTACAGGGAGGAAATGCATACATTTGCAAATGTGCCCCCCTCACCAAAAAAAAAAAAAAATTCCAGTTAAACAGCCAGCTGTGTCTTTGAAGTTGATTTATAGTAGTTCAAGATCAAATGAGTTATACACATCTCCTATAGTTAGGCTAGGTGATGGGGCAAGTGGTTTTGAGGAGTGGCTACGATGAAAACTGTAAGGTGAGTTGGTCTTATGTTGTGACATAATTGATGCAGGCAATCCTGCTGTCACTGACCTGACACTGCTGCTTGACCATGATTGTGACCTCAAATGTGATATTCTGCTAGGTGTAGTTGAATGCTGACATGGCCTGCATGAAATATGTTGCTTTTGTTCACCTTGACTACTCACATTACTATCATGAGAAGCAATGGAATTATCTTGTGATCTGCACCCACATGTCCAGACAGTACACCGTCCTCTTCCCCTTGCAAGACCGACTTTAGTTGTACTGTGGTATGTCCTAACTAGTGTACGAATGGAGGCAGCCATGGATGCTTGGTATGCTACAATACTATATATCAGTGTAATCATGGCATTATTCATACTTTTTGCCATTTTCAAGTAGTGCTGGAAATCCTCATGCGTACCCTGTCGGACTTTAACATCTCCAGCTGACTCTCTGTGGCAGTGCCCTGAGCCCTAACAATATTACAGCACATTTGTGACTGGACACCCAGTACTTTATGTGTTTCCTGGGGAAGGTGTAACAAATTCCTGTGCCTTGCTCCCTTTTGTAAAGGAGTCATGGTGGACATTGTTACTTCTGAATGTCTGACATCCAATGCAAGGTATTCATCTTGGTTTGGAAATACTGGTGTTAAGGTGCATGTCTTTTCCTTCTCTATAAGTGTGAGCATAATGTCGGCATGTGCTTGACTTTGTGATGCACTGCCACTTCCTCCAGAGTTACTAACATGTTGAGGGTGAGAAGTCCTGCCACTAAACTTGGGGATTACCTGCCACTTTCCTCAGTCTGCCTCATAAATATAACTATGTCATAATCATTATCATCAGAAAAAGGTAACATCCATTCCACTGTTGATATCATCCAAGTTTATTGGTATAATCAAATTGTTTGTTTCTAATGTTGACCCTGTAAAAAAAAAATGCAACATTAACAACAACAATGAAATAGCATACAGTAATGTAGCGGGACACTTACCATGTACACTGCTTTCATTCCCATTATTCGCTGATCTACTAGGTTAATCTAATAATTAATTGTGACATGTTTAATTACATCATTCCTTGTTAGCATTCAATTGTCTATATAAATATGCGTTACTGATTTTAAATCAACCTTCATGAGCAGATGAATGCTGCTGTTGCACACATTGGTAAGATGGAGTAGCGTCCACGGCACCTCTAATTATTCCTGTTCCACCATCTTCTTTATCATAGTCTTCTGCATGGAGGGATAAAAACAGAGTACAGAGGGTTAGTCCAGATAAAGTCACTTTAGCTAGCAGATCTAGGAGACCTTCTGATACCCTCCCTGTGAGAAGAATAAAAAGAAGAATAACCATACCTTGTTGGAGTTTCAAGTGGTTTATTAAGTTAAGAAGACAGATGGATGAGTTTTCTTCTAATAGAATACTCATACTCATTCATCTATCTGCTTAAGTGAATAAATTACTTGAAACTGCAACAAGGCATCTTTATTCCTTGCACAGGTAGGGTATCAGAGAGTGAGAGGCCCATAGATCTGCTAGCTAAAGTGATCTTATCTGCACTAATCCTTTGTACTCTGTTTCTTGTTAGTCCTGTCACCGTCTAGGTCACTGGGTGGGATACCAGACCTGACTCTCGATTTCTGGATTGCCTTTGTTTTCATGGATGGATAGAAAAAATTCCTCATCTAGTGTTACTTGAATAAGATTCTTAGTCCCCCTATAGTGGTACAGGAAACTGCATTTTGCCTAGCCTTGCTTCTATCACTTGTTATAATATTATTTATTCTTTTCTTGCAATTTGACAATGGTAGATTTCTGCCAGCCACTACATTAAATTCAACAAATACTTGATTCCAAGTCTTGTTCCTTTTGGCCCGTCTGGGCCCCCTTTACCAATGAAAAATTTCCCATATGTCTGATGTGCTGCCATGAGGACATAATTTTTCTCATGGCCAAAATTGTCCTTTCTTTGTTTTGATCCCTTATTTTCCATCATTGCAACATGTGCAATACCGTGTTGATGTAATCAGCTTTTATAGTACAAAACACTGACAAACTCTTCCTGTCACTCACATTAAATAAAAATGTTACTTAGCACAAGCTGTATAATAGGAACCTCAATATAGCCATGGAAAATGGCAATGTATTACTTACAGTTCATTCTGGTAATCAATGCCATCACTTTTGTCACAAAAAACATCATCCTACTACTTTCTGCAATTGTCATTCTGTCATAATACTTAAAAAAATATTATTCATTGCTTCACTCAAAAACCTCCAATATGTCCCGTATGCCTGCTAATATCCTTATCACTGCAGAACTCCAGTTGTAAATTATTACATTTGTACCCATGTATGAACAATCAGTAAATCATACCACAGTAATGATCATTTTCTGTCTTTAGTAGCCATTTCCACTGCTGTTGTCACGAAATCCAACTTCCAAATGATACAAATATAGTAATCAATCACTGCTGTCATAACATGCACAACATATATGTAAATTTATTAAATATGACCTTAATTCAATAAGAAAATACTATTTTGAAGAATTTTTGAGTAGAAAGGCAGGTTGACTCATTTGATAAGTATAACTGAAGTCCAAGATAATTCTGTCTTACCAGTTTGTTATATGTGTAAGAAGCATAAAAAAGTATTGAAATCATTATATTACTGTAAAAAAAAAAGAAAAAAAGAGAGAGAGAAATATGTCCATGTATAACTGCTATACTGTTTTTACAACTGTTATAAGTATTGGTCATAAGGAAAATATTTTTATACATTTGCAGATGAAAGAAATGTAAATGAAACCATTACAGTTCAAGCTAATGTTACTGTTTAACCAATTAGTTCTAATAATTACAAAGGGTATTTTTAATACTATATTGAATCCATTGTGCATGCATAACTTAACAACACACACTCCCCTTCAAGCATTTACCATATGAATTTATATGAACTATGCATAAGCACTTTTCACATCATTCTCCCTATGTACACAATCACTTCCAAGTGACTACTCCCACTGTAGGCATAAGCACTTCGCATACACAAGTTTTGCTTCTATAAAGATTTTACTGAATATTTCAATATTGTATGAAATGGCATGCAAACAATATGTGTGGCTTTATTGTGCATTCTTTTTTTTTTTTTAAATTCAAAAGGCAGGATTGGCTTCAAGACGATTTTACTTCAAAAAATGAGTAAACACAAAATAACAGAACATTTCAATAAAAGCTACAAATCCATTCAAAAAGTCAATTCAGTAAACGCTTTCATTTGGCATTTGCCAAACATTTTCAAACTTGTAAAAACATCACTTCCTGTTCCATAAATACTACATGATGATGACATAATGAATCTAACTAAAACTGGTTTTGAGTTAGCTTAAAGCAGCAACGGAAAAAATATATAAAAAAATATATATCCATTGTACTGAAACTACCTTAAAAAATACAATCACACTTAACAACTCAAGCAATGTTCAAATATACACACAATTCAGCTAATAAAATGTATAATAATAAAATTAAAGTCTACGATTATATATTATAATAAAATTAATTCAAATGGTGTAACCATTAGTATGAAGCACAGGAAACAAATCCTACCATAAATTTCCTCTTTAGGCTGCAATTCTTTACATTTTAATTCATATTTGCGATATGATTGTGTGTATATATATATATATATATATATATATATATATACCAATATAACACAATTTTAAAACGCATCAATATCTTACATTATATGCAATTTATTACCTACTAATATATATATATATAAAAATTAAAATATATGTAACCCATCATAATAAATATATAAAAGATGTATTATGATGTGTATAAATATATATCTAATGTAACTATATATATTCTGTTATCTATTCATACCAGGCCAATTCTGTGCATCAAGCCTTATTTGCCATTCTAATTCAAGCTTCTCTAAACGTGGTTGCCAAAAAAAATGAATTAAATGCCTTGGCAAAACATATTAATGCACACATTACTCATTCATTTAAATTTGTAGTTTTAGACATTTTAAAAATGAACGAAAGGGGTGGACCTTGGCGTATATATATTTATAATTTTTTTACATATTTATAACTTTTTATATATTAATATATTTATATTTAAAGTTATTAGTGGACATATTTATATAATAATGTTATAAAGTTGTAATTGTTGCCCTTATTTATTGGATAATTTTATTGAGAATATTAATTTATGTTGTTTGATTGTTTAAAAGGACATTATTAATCTTGAATTATATTTTAGTAGGTAATAAATTGCATATAATGTAAGATATTGATGCGTTTTAAAATTGTGTTATATTGGTATATATATATTTATATATATATATATATATATATATATATATATATATATATATATATATATATAAAATATATATACACACAATCATATCGCAAATATAAATTAAAAATGTAAAGAATTGCAGCCTAAAGAGGAAATTTACGGTAGGATTTGTTTCCTGTGTTTCATACTAATGGTTACACCATTTGAATTAATTTTATTATAATATATAATCGTAGACTTTTATTTTATTATTATTATTATTATACGTTTTATTAGCTGAATTGTGTGTATATTTGAACATTGCTTGAGTTGTTAAGCGTGATTGTATTTTTTAAGGTAGTTTCAGTACAATGGATATATTTTTTTTTATATATTTTTGCGTTGCTGCTTTAAGCTAACTCAAAACCAGTTTTAATTAGATTCATTATGTCATCATCATGTAGTATTTATGGAACAGGAAGTGATGTTTTTACAAGTTTAAAAAAGTTTGGCAAATGCCAAATGAAAGCGCTTACTGAATTGACTTTTCGATTGGATTTGTAGCTTTTATTGAAACGTTCTGTTATTTTGTGTTTACTCATTTTTTGAAGTAAAATCATCTTGAAGCCAGTCCTGCCTTTTGAATTTTGGTTGTTTGTTTCGTGGTACTCTTATTGTCTTTTTTTTTTTTTAAATGATCACCCTCTGCCCATCTGGGGATGTTCTCTCAGGCTTGGGGTGGAGGAAAAAGTCCTGCAGGTACCCCGGCACGTGATAGTCTCAGTTGATTCTAACCACAGCACAACACAGGCCCCTACCCTCTCAAAATTGTGGCCCTCCACTGAAATGCCATCTGAAAGTGGACATGTTTGAAGTTCTATGGATTCCGATTCCAGCTGGCACTTCCTCAACTCTTCTTCCCTTATCCCTTCTCTTATTTCCTATTCCCTATTTTCCCAATCTCCACCCACACTTCCCCCTCATACAAAAAAAAAAAAAAAAAATTGAAAAAAAATTGTGGGCGGGAAGGGGGCATGGCATCCTCTTCCACCTCCTCTAGCACAAGCCTTCTTGATATTTTCCATGTGTGGCCCCCTCTTTGTTTGTCTTCCCTTTTTCAGTCTTTCCTATCTCCCAGTTTTATTTTTTTAATGAAACTATCAGGGTATCCGCAAAAGGATAACCTCTATATAAAACATTATAAACCTCTTTTCATAAAAAAAAAAAAAAAAACAGTTCTCAGCCCTTAAACATTTTAAGGGAGATTGCACTTATCCATATTCACCCATGATTTAAAATAAAAAAAGTAACATGAACCCTCAGGCTTTGGCAAGGTAATTCACAGTTTCTTAATATTGAACTTTGCACACTTTACTCTTTTGTGAGATGTGGATATGTTTTCAAAAACAGATTTCACTCTTCTGTATTCATCACAAATTCCTTTGGCTGTCCTTATTGGCATGTATATCTACATAGTACAGCTATTTGCAGATAACCGTAAGCCATTTGCAAAGCCACAGACTATGAATACTGGCCATAGTCTTACTGTGCTATTATCCTTCAATAACTTATTATATAATTCATTATTTTGTCTCTCATTACTTTATGTAATTCATTCTTTTTATCACTGAAGAAATGCAATAAGACATGACTGGATGAAAAAAATAGATGTTTTTTGTATTTCAGATTTGTATTTAATTTTTACATTTTATATTTTGTCATCTATAGCAGACAGAAGTAACACTTGTTGCCAAATTATTTTCTCATGTACTATGATCTGCTTTGTAAGGTAGTTATACATTCTTGGCAATAATTTTATTTGTGGCAAAAGTAAACTTGGTCTGGAATATTGTAGCAAAAGTTTCTGAAAAATAATTGTTTTCCCAAGTTTGCAGTGGAGCAAAAGTCATTATGTTTTGTAGCATTTGGAAGTCTCCAAAACAAGGAAAATTCAAGTTACATAAGCCTGTTTAAGAGGAAATATTGATTGCAGATGCAGACAATCAACTACACCTGTTAACACTGTGGATCAGATTAATATTGTTTAACTTTGAGGAATACTGATGTATACTGATGAGAGCTTGCATGGCCTTACTCATAAAGAGTGGTGAGGCACGTAACAGCAATCACATATTTGTGTGCCTGGATAAACTAGTAGAGGATGGAAGAAATGTGTATTATGATAAGCTTGCTATCCTAGGTAAACCTGTAACTATGGAAAATGTTCTCTTTAGGAGTAGTAGTAGTAAGTGGTGGAAGAAACCTGACAAGTACTTGGAATCAGGCAGAGATGGAGGATACAAGAGAAACAAGAACACAGATGTGCTGGCAAATGACCGTAGTTTCTGAACTTTTGCATCAGGGTATATCCAAGCACACATTACAATCAAAAAGAGGAAATGTGCCCAGTCCTGATGATACTAGGATATTTTAGTAGTAAAATGAGAAACTATTGGGAAAATACTGCAGTTTATTGCATACAGTCTTAAAACACATGTAGAAAGCATATTTTTAAGGCAGTAAATATTACAGTATATGCTTTAAAGCATTTAATTCTTACTGGAAAAATATACTCACAAGCTGAAATCCAAGTCAGAACAATGCAGGCTAAATGCAAGTTGTGTGGAGTATATTTGTAATGAGATCTGCTTGAATGGTTTATCGTAGGGTTTTAGCTTCTAGGCAAATGTTTTCATAGAATAAAAAGGCATACTTTGCCTGTTAATAAGCAACATTGTTTATTAGAAGTATCATTCTGGAAAAATGCAGTCAAGATTTGGTCTGTTGTATAACGCTCAGATTGCTTTCATTCCTGGAACACTGATAATCAGAAATTCATTATATTGCTTTGGACTTCTGATGATAACTGCATAATTTAAAAGGGAAAAAAGCTTCTGTGTGCCAGGAGAGGTGATGACCACTTCCACAAAAGATATCTTTAACTACTCGGTAACGTAGAAACTGAAATAATGTGATACACTGTATATATAAAGAAGTGTAAAACGTGCTTCTTTAAGATTCATTATTTATACACAGAAGAGTATATACATGTTATTTAAGGATTTATTTGTTTTGTTTTATTTCAGTTTGTTGACCAGGGTAGAACGCTTGTCTTATAGTACCCTTTCCATATTCAGCCTGAGTGTAAAAAAATAGCAATACTAATAATAATAAACACTGTAAGAAATAATAGAGCAAATTTAGTATGTTGCAGTAAACATAATAAAAAGTAACAAAGAGCTACTTGGTCCTAAACAAAACTGTCTTCAGTAAAGTTTTGAAACATTCGAGAAACAAATGGGATGGGGAGGTTAATACAACTGTAGGAGAAAGTGTAGATAAAGAGGTGGAGATATAGGAGAAGTCTGTGTGCTTCCAGGTGGCTGAACCTGCATTGCAACACTTAATGGTAGCATTTTTGAACAGGAATTCCTTCAGATCATGTCTAAATGGTATATGAAGTGTTTTCTGTTATGAAAGAACAGGGATACCACATTTGTAGACCTAGAATGCTGATTATGTTGTAATCAAAGATGAGAGTGGCTTTGTGAGACTTGTAGTTTCTACATAAGTGCAGGTGCTTTGTAAGTGTAGGCAATAACAATGATAAATGTTAATACCAATACAATGTGTACAGAGAAAAAGAGTGAAACACTACAGTTTGATGTGTCACATTTTAATTCCAGTTAAAGTGTTGTGCACCATTAACAAATGCAATCATTGCTGAAATTTTAGTGACTGAATTGTATGGTTTCTCCAGTTTCATTTTTCATCACGTGTGTGGTAAAAGTGTGAGGCTTTTTTTTTTTTTTTGAGAGTATTTAAAATTTTGCAATGTTTCTTTCTGTAATTGTATGCTTCGGTTAGAGATCCCTGCAAAATAATAACATTGAATTGGGGGTGTAGGGTTTTAGGTCATAACAATGAAAGAAAGATGGAAAGTGTCACTTTGGCCTAGTACCTTTTTCATTAAAGGGTTGGAATTTGATCTGCTGAGTCTTATTTCAGATGTGTTAATTACTTGTTATTAAGAGATTTTTTTTAGATAGAAAGTGCCATATTAGTCAGGCTGAACGCTTGATGCAGAAACATTTATACTGGCTCCACAAGACAAAAGAAGACCTGACTGAGTTTGTATCTATTGCAGTGGTGTCAGGTACAGTATAAAACTGATAAACATCCAGAATATATTATTTTTTTCCAAAGAATTATCACTTGTGACATAGGCATTCATATAAAAGTCATCACACTATAATTAACATAAAAACAATTTTACTTCACATATATTGCTATATATCATACAACCGACTCAACATTACATAAGTTATTCAATACCTGCCTTTTTAAAACAAGACACATTATTTAATTAAACCATCATTTACTAAAGAATTGGAATTACATAGGTATGATAAGGCCTTGCTGTGTCTAATAATGGTGGCTGCCAAAAAAAGCAATTACTAGAAAATGGAAATCAAAACCTAAACCAACTATACTAGAAGAAGTTAATAAAGTAACAGAGATTAAGCAACTGGAATAGTGATCTTTAGAAAAGGGTAGGAGCAAACTACATCCAGAATATATTATTAAACAGGATTTTAGGTAGCAAGTTTTCAGTGTTCTGTTAGTAAAATATTAAAAATATAGTATACTACAAAGTGATATCCAGTGCAATTGGGATGTGCAAAGTGATGTAGAACAACTGCAACTACCAAAGAATCAAAGAACTGCAAGATGTAAAAAGAATACTGTAAAACAAAACTATCTAACTAACTAACCATTTATTTAACCATTTATTTGACATTTGTTTACCGGAGTGGTCTATCTGGGTCTACAGAACCCATTTTCAGCAGAGGACTGGGGAGAAAAGCTCCACATACAGTACAATACAAATACAGTATAATCCAATAAATAAAAGTTACATAAAATACTATACAAAATGCGTTGAAAGAACAAACTGCTACAAGATGTTGCAATATTTTACTACATATCAAGACAATTATATACAGTTAAAACATTACAGACAATAATAGTCACTCTCACTATGCATGATGCAGATAGTGTCCAAAAAAATATGTAGGTAGTGCAATGTGTGACATTGATTGTTATAGTACATGCAAAAACAGAACGCTAGTTTCAGTTAGGAAAATAGCAGCCAGAAAGTTAGTGATACAGAAAGACAGTGAGAGAGTTAAGAAGAATAGAAGCAATAAAGCCTGAGCAGTAGCTTAGATGTGGTATAGAAGCAGAGAAGGAGTTAGAAGAGCCTTAGGATCTTGCAGTCTGTAAGGGATTGAAATGTGGCAGAAGAGGAAGACCTGAGCATTAGGTAGGCTTTATGCAGGAGCAAAGCCATGTATTTTTGAGATGATTTTTTAAAGACGCTTTGAAATGGGTTTGGCCAGGCAAAGATCTGGTAGCTAGAGGTAGTGAATTCCAAAGTACAGAGAGAGAGAGAGTATGAATACAGAGAGTGACCAGGTTTTCTTGTGAGTTTTGAGATAGCTAAGACATTTTTGTCTTCTGATCATAAGGATCAATTTGGTGTGTAAAGTGTGACTAGATTGTTTAGTGCAGGGCAGGCAGTAGGCTTAAAAATAAGGTTGTTCAAGGTGGATAGCTGCATAAAAGCAAATTGGTTGGGGAGTTCAAGCCAGTTTAATTCTAGGAGTGGTTTACAGTGGTGTGTGATATTTAGAGTTTGTGGCAAACTTTGCAACTTTGTTTTAGCACTGTTCCAACTTGCTTAGAGTAGAATTTTGTAAGTTAGATAAGATAGGGGTACCATAAAAAAGGGAAGGAAGTAAAAATGTTTTTGCAAGGGTAGTTTTGGTTGCTGCAGTAAAGAAATGTTTGTTTATATATAATAATCCCAGATTTTGGTGAGTTTTTTTATATTTTGCTGTATATGAGGGTCAAATTAAAGTTTATTTTCAATGCTAACACCTAGAAGTTTGGTTGTTTGCACTGTTTTTATGACAGTGTTGTCAGATGCAAGGATGAAATGACAGGGGAGGTGTTTTTGGGATGAAAGAGTACTAATTTTGTCTTCTTTGAATTAAGAAATAGTTGGGCATTTCTTAGCCAGGATTCGACTGCAGTAAAGGACTGCTGAGTTTTTGAAAGTAGTTCTGGTAGTGATTGAGCAGTGCAGATTATGGTTGAATCATCAGCGTACTAAATGAGGGTCCCAGGGTGATAGTCAGTGTGAAGGTTGTTTGTGAAAATGTTGAAGAGTAGCTGTCCTAGGATGGAGCCTTGGGGGACTACTATAGCAGCTTTTCTTGTGTCTATTTTTTTAACTGCTGGTAGTGGGTGATCCCATATTATATAAACTTCATCATTTTCTATGATGCTTTCTAGCTCATGTTTTCAGTGTTTTTGAGCTACTTCAGTATTATCATGTTTGGACAATCCGCAGTGCAACAACCTTGTCACATCATTATGCCTTTCAGTATATAGTCCTTCTGCCATTAGTATATAACAACCAGCAACAAGATGTGAGACTGTTTCCAATTCTGTTTTACCAAACCTACTTTTGTCTGTTTCTCCCCACATGTTAAATGGACTTTGTAAACCAACCTGTACATAGTCTGCTGTCTTCAGCCACCAATATTAACCTTTCATCTTTTGGTTTATATTCACCATTCCTTAACTATTCACCCTCTCAATTCGGATCAATATGACATTGTTCCAAGAGCTTTTTGTACTTGCAACTACTTTTATGCATTTTCCACATTCATTGCCTTCTCATCTATCTTGTCCTTCAACCTATATTCTTGTTTTTTTTTTTGGTTTTTTTTTCTGGCACATTCAGTTGCTGCATGATTTTTATCTCCTTCTAGTTTGATTTCCATTTCTGCTTGACACCAATATGCTTCTGCTAGACTAAGCAGACAAGTCATCCTGGACTTATTCTCTTCATGTTTCAAAACTTTCACTACTTCTGGATCTTGTGAGGTCAGAAAATATGTATGCATTCCCACAATTACAGATTTATATATGTAATCAAGTTTGAGGAGGCCCTTACCTCCTTTAGAATGAGGAATATATAATCTTGGTATGTAATGATTTTTAGAAATCATTTGATGAGCATAAAGCATCCTTCTTGTTTTCCTGTTCAACCTATCCAACACCTTTCATGTCCAGTCAGTTACTCCAAAACTGTTAGGACAGGAAGAGCAAATTGGTTTATAGCGTGGACTTTTTTCCTAGATGTCAATGCTTGTTTCAATATTAATTTAAGTCTTCTAAAATATTCCTTACTAAGTTTTTTTTGTGTATTTTTTCTTGTTCGTTTTCCACACTTCCCTAACATCAGTAGTCTACACCCTGCCTGTATGTGTCCATCCACTGTGCATTCTACTTTCTGTATATATACTACCCCTGTCTATCCTACTTTTTGTATGTGTACCACCCCTGTCCATCCTACTTTCTTTATGTATACTGCCCCTGTCCATCTGCACCTGTGTTCCCTGTTTGTATCTCCACATCCACTATCTGCACTTCTCTCTCTGTCCCACACAAGAGCATCCATTTATACCTTCTTCACCTACTGTTATTTTTTAATAATGAAATGTGGGGCTCATTTCCATAAAATATTTCCTTTACCCAACCATCCATTCCTTATTAGTTACTCTTGTTTTTTTTTTTTTTTTTTTCTGCTTATTATACTATCTTTTTTTACTTTCTTCTCTATCTTTTTCACCAGTTGCATAAGGAATAGGGTGACCAATGTGTAGTAGACATTCACAATGACATTCCTGTTGGCCACTGTGTTTTGCTATTCTTCCTGCTTCTAACTTTATACTACCATCTGCTGCTATTTGTCAGGTGCTGCATGTATCCACTCATATTAATTTAGCTACTGAGGGTATCTTAATCATGACACCATACATATTATCCATGCATGAGTTAGTAGCATTGTTTCTTCATTTGATGATATAGCTCTCCTGTATAAGTTACTGCCACTTATCTACTTTGTTATGTGCTGTTTATCCCAGCAAGCTCAAGTTTATCCATGCCTCTTTCTTCTAGAGATTGGTCCCTCTGAATTAACACTGTGCAAGTGTACTGTATTACTATGTAAATTCTAGACTGGGTATCTCCTGATATAAAAATATAGATTTTTCTTATATATATTTATATGGGTCCACTTCTGAATCTCAAAATACTGGAATATTGAATTTTAGCATCTCGAGACCAGAATAGTGAAAGTGCAGTTGTTCAAAACTGTATATTGTTGAATCTTATATTGCTGAATCTGCTGTAGGTGTGATGCAGTCTCTTCTTTATTGTTTACTGTCACTTTAAGGTTTATTGGTGTCTGATAGTAAAGATGGTAACCGATGTCCAATTATGTTCAGAGATTCAGGTAGGTTTGTAGTTTGTAAGGGTTTTGGCTAGAAATGTGGTTTGTTTTCATTTCTTGCGGAGTTTTAGGAGTAGGTTAGGGTAGGTAGGTGAGGGAGTGTGTGTGTGTGTGTGTGTGTGTGTGTGTGTGTGTGTGTGTGTGTGTGTGTGTGTGTGTGTGTGTGTGTGTGTGAGTGTGTAAGAGTTGCGAGTGGTGATGTTTGTACATGTGTAGTGTGTGTGTTTTTAGTGGGATCAGTGTGACCGTGTGCAATGGGAGTGTAGGGTGCTCAACAGTAGGTTTGTTTTTTTTTTCATGTTAGTGCAACCTCAGAGTTGGTATATATATATATATATATATATATATATATATATGTAGCAGGGTTGTGTGGTGACACATCCTCCAACATGGGGGGTGCAGGGAGGCTTGCTCCCCTGCTTATATGTAGATTAGTTGGGTTTTTTTGTGTGTGTGTTGTGTTGGTTTGTTGTGGTGTAGGGAAGAAGGTCTTGTATGTGTTGTTATTTTGTGGCTGAGGGTGTATTAAAACACAGAGCATCGCATACTGAAAATTCAGAATTATGAAGTTTTTTTTTACTTTTGGTTGTAGTGTACTTTCGACATTTTCATCTCAAGATACATTTTCATTTTGATATTTCCGTATTTCAAGATTTGAAAGTGAACACATTTATATAGGCAGTGCAGTGGTGTAGTGGTTAACTTTGTTGCTTCGCAGCAAGAGGTTCAATTCTCAGCTGGGGTACCTGTCTGCATGTCCTCCCTAGGTTTGTATGGGTTTCCACCGGGTGCTCTGCTTTCCTCCCACATTACAAAGACATGCATCTGGAGTGTTTCTCCCTTGACCTCTGCTCAAAACTGGCTCATTCCAAGTTGGACTTTACCATTAAACAAATGTTAAATAAATATGTATATGTACTCATGTGTGTGTGTGTGTGTGTGTGTGTGTGTGTGTGTGTGTGTGTGTGTGTGTGTGTGTGTGTGTGTGTGTGTGTGTGTGTGTGTGTGTGTGTGTGTGTGTGTGTGTGTGTGTGTGTGTGTGTGTGTGTGTGTGTGTGTGTGTGTGTGTGTGTGTGTGTGTGTGTGTGTGTGTGTGTGTGTGTGTGTGTGTGTGCGTGTGTGTGTGTATGTGTGTGTGTTTGGCTATTTCTGGGAGCCATTCCTCATTCACTGATTCTACTGAACCTAATTATCCTCCCCATGGACTTTCTCTGACCCATAATCTGTATTTCAGTGGACTGATGTGAAATGGGGTTTGCTGGTATATTGTCCCACCTCTGTTGTGACTCAGCCAATGCCCCGGGTCTCTAAAGATTACATGACTTCCACTAGGTTTCTACCTTGACATGCTTCTTAGTGTGCACCCTCACTGCCAGGATAGACATGCCCATTTTACCCTGCTAGCTTCTCAGACACCTGAGCTACAAGTCGAGCATGGGTTGCCTGGGTCATAGTCATGGCATTATCCTTTTACACCATGGAGCTGAAACAAGAATATACAATTTGATGCCATAATAGCATTTGTACTTGTTGTGTCTGTCAGTTTATCATTTTATGATACTTGGAATAATAATCTATGCATATGAGATACAAGTTTTCATTGAAATAAAACCAGCGTGTGCTACCCCAGCTTCAGCATGCTCTGGTGCTGAGCATGCTGGCATATCTTCCTTTAGATTTTTCCTATGGCATTAATGGCTTATGGTATAATTTTGCATTACTTATTAATTTAAATCAACATTCCCAGTGAGTACACTATATAGATGTACTTCATTTTGTCAGCTTTGAACAATAAACCTTGGACACAACTTATTTCTTCCTTCAAGGGAAATAAAACTGAACTTTGTTCCATACTTATAATTTTTGCCCTGGCTATCCTGTCACTGTTACTCCTTTCTGTAACTAGATTTGTAAGTCAATGTCAGTGCATTTCTAAAATTATTTTACTTTTTCTTTGTTGTCACTGGAGCTACAGATAAGCTAACTTAGAAAACTTCAAAAGACTTTGAAAAAGATTGAAGGTATATGGGTTAAGAAGTGGTGAACACACCAGGCCATTGGTGGCCATGCACTGCATTGTAACTTAAATGTGTTCTACCAATCTGTGCAATGTTGGACGACATTCCTTATATACTGGTTGCTCAGATGTTTTGAACTTTAATGTAACAGGGCTTAACATTTCCAGCGGTCATGATTTCAATTGTTTGTGCATTTGGACCCACTTTAGCGAAAGTGTACTTTCATGAACACCAGTTTAATGAAGCACAGTACAGTGGGGACAAGTAAATATACCCTTTTCCCCACTGTAGTGCGATTTCAGAATTAGTATATATAAGTATCTGTGGTGTGTGGGGCACAGCACCCACATGGGGGGTGCAAGGGGGGTTTTCCCCCTACAAAAAAGTGTTTTTAGTGTGTTTTTCCCCCTGATTCGGTGAACCGGTGTAGTGCACTTTTGTTAAAGTGCATTGTGGGTTTCACTTTTTGTTCTTCAAAAAAAAAATTTTTTAGATGAACAGAAGTAACCCTGTATATATATATATATATATATATATATATATATATATATATATATATATATATATATATGGGTCTAGGACACATGCTCGACTAGCATATATCCGAATCACAAAACATCGAACACACATACACAAAGGCGCTTAACATCGAAAAGTGCTTCCGTGTATGTGTAGTTCAAAAAAATAAATCTACATTTCTGCAGGGGGGGGGCTTTGCCCCCCTGCATCCCCCACATACCCCCTACTTTATTATTCTCATTCCAGGATCACACTACAGTGAGGAAAAGTGAATTTTCCCTTACCCTTATTGTAGTCTGATCTACGAAACAGGTGCACATACACGTAATCACTTGTCGAAGTTAAACACTTTCGTGTATGTGTGTTCTATGTTTTGTGATTCGGACATATGCTATTTGAGCATGTGTCTGGATCCCAGAGATATATATACATATATCTATATATATATATATATATATATATATATATATATATATATATATATATGTGTGTGTGTGTGTGTATATGTATATATATATATATATATATATATATATATATATATGTATATATTGGTGTATATTGAGATAATAAAATATCAATAGCTCAACTTTGGGATATATATAAATATATATATATATATATATATATATATATATATATATATATATATATATATATATACATATATATATATATATATATATATATATATATATACACACACCCACACACACACATGCATATATATTTATATGTATATATATATATATATATATATGTACATAAATATATTTATATATATATATATATATATATATATATATATATATATATATACATAGAAAGAGAGAGAGATGTGTGTATGTGTGTGTGTGTGTGTGTGTGTGTGTGTGTGTGTGTGTGTGTGTGTGTGTGTGTGTGTTTGTGTATTGCATCACATTCCTTGTCCACAGCTGAAAAATATCATGCCCTAATTTATACTGAAGCAGTAAATCCTGGGTGGACTTTCAAGAATTTTAATCAACACCTCTTCAACAGATTATTTATGCTTGTTACTCATCACCAGCTGCTGTTCTCAAATTTAGCCCACATAAGAGGAGTCCTACCACAGCATCTGCCTGAATATAATGATGGAAGTTGTTTTTCAGTAGACACAATTACAAGACTGGGTTTACATTTATCGCACGTCATGCAGATGTTGATGATCTGGCTCATTTACCATTGCAAGACTGTATAAGATGACCATAAGGAGGAAGAAGCACTGAATGCTCTCTTTCAGTCATATTAAGAGCCTGCCAGTTACAGCAAATATTGTAAGAATAGAAACCCCACTTGCATCTCACCCCATGTGGAGGGCAAGCCCCCCACATCCCATGAACTTATATATTCCAATTCTGAGATTGGCATACCTCAGAGAAAAGAGAATATTCCAAGAAATGGAATCTTATACTCGGTATACGTAAGTCTGTTATTTTGGCCATTCAGTCTCTGAGTTTCACGACTTATGTTAATGGGTCCCGACATTTCAAATCATTGCCTTCCAAAAACTGATATATTGAGCAAGAATGAAGAACAATCAAAAGGGCTACATCTAGCTTACCATTGAACACAGAATCCTTACCTGGATTTATAAAGGAGATTGAGAACAGGATACCATTGTCATTAAAGAACATTTAAAGCCTGTGTTCTGTACAGTCAAGGTTAAACTGGCATTATTTGGTAGCACCATGTTCATCAGTCAAGGAAATCTGTTCTGAACAGAACAACTCAGTCTGCTATGTCTGCTTTGTTCCAGTTCTTCAGCCAGAACTGTTATTACCAACAGGAAATGATATGCAGACATACCTCTCAACCTGTTAGAGCAAGAAATCTGGACAAAGCCATAAATAATGGGGGGACGAAGACCCAAAAATAGGAGCAAGTTTTAAATATTGCTCTTACAAACTTAGAAAGTTGATAGAATAACAAGTTTTTCATTCACATGAATTTTACAGATGATATGCAGTCTAAAACTCACAATTCTCTCATTATGTTCTGACTTCAGTCCTCAGCTATTTGCCAACGATTTGCCAAAAAATCACACTTTTTGGAGACATGGACCAAAAACATGAGGCAAAAATCTGAACATTCTGTGAAAATCTGGACAGTATAGATGTATGTAAGCGGAGTTCGTGTGCATTGTCCTCTTTGACTTTTGCAAAGCTCGGTGTTATAAGCCATAAACATAATAGAAACATTATCACTACCAACAGAAAGTGATGTACAGAATTCCTGTGCATTACTTTCTGTGTCTTCTGCAAAGCCTAGTACTATAGCCATAAACCTTTACAGGATGCATGTTGAGGTGAAGCTTTACCTGACATGCATTCTTAAGCCTCCTCAGAGACTAACTGTGAATCTTTGCTTACTCTTCTTTTTGTTTTGATTTAAACATTTATCAGTATGCAGTAATAATACACAAAAAAATGGAGTACTTCCCATTTTATGGGGGGGGGGTAAGAGTTGTTATATACAATTAATAGTAGCATACATGCATGATCTGTAATATTTTATTAATGTCTAACTCTGGTTTATGTGCAGCATTGTTGACTGCTAAAGCCTTGCACGTTGCTTCCTGCAAGGATGAAAGTGAAGGCATGCCATTTAGGTTCATAGGTTCATAAGTGTTTACTAGGCTAATGAACACAAGGGCCTTTTTAAGCCTATCAGTGCATCCCAATTCTCTGACAAGTTATTTGATAAGTGTGAGGATGGGCCTGGGAGATGAACCATTTACAAGTTACCTCTGTCCATTAGAGACATAGGTGCCAAACCAGGGATGAATTTCCGGTTTCCCATCCAATTGTCCAAGTTCTACTTGAATTGGCTTAGGGAGGAACTCTGTTTCACATGGATGGGAGCCTGTTCCATAGATGGTGTAGTCTCTGGGATACATACCTATCTCTCCAGCAGGTCCTATTTATATCACAGGCAAGGTTTAAGTCTATAGAATGGGTAATTCTGATGCTGTTTGTTTTGTGGATATGCAGGAGGTCCATCAGAGTGGGCCCTGACAATGCCCTTTATGTCAGGCATAGATCTCCCCTCAAAAGCCTCTAGGAGACAGAATACAGGCATAGGGCCTTGAGGTGGTCTGCAGAGGAGATATTAGTTATGTCCTATATTCTTTTAGTGAGGAAACTCTGTGTACATTCCAATTGTTGGATATGCCTGGTTAGATACATACCAAACAATAACTCTTTTTCCTCTGCACTTTTTATTGACCTGTCAAAAGCCTTTGATATGGTTAACCATAACCTACTTCTAGATAAACTAAAGGCCCATTCTCTTGATCCACAAGCATTAAAATGGTTTAGGTCGTATCTGGAAAATAGACAGCAAGCAGTTCTTTGGGATAACAATCTGTCTACATTACTTCCAGTAAATATTGGGGTACCCCAAGGCACTATCTTAGGTCCCCTTCTTTTTTCCTTATTTATTAACGATCTGCACATGAACATACCTCAAGCCACCTGCATTCAATATGCAGATGACTCCACCTTAATCTGTACAGCTAAGAACATAGCTTCTCTCCAGTCCCTCACCCAAACTGTTTTTCAGAATGCTGAAAACTGGTTCATGCAACAATACCTCCTCCTAAACCCCAAAAAAACAAAACTACTGCTATTTTCTCCAATTCTTAAATCACCTAAGGCATTCTTCTCTATAACCTCTAACAATGCTACCAACATAACCCCAGATACTACAACCCGCCTACTAGGTGTAACAATTGATAATCGTCTCAACTATGATGACCACATCAACTCCACCATAAAATCAGTTAACAAAAAACTTGGTACCCTCTATAGAATTAAACCCTTCCTTACCCCTTCTGCCAGGAAAACAATTGCCCAGACCCACCTAATTTCTACCCTTTTCTATGCCTCTGCTATATACACTAACCTATCTAAAAAAAACCTTTCCAAACTTTCCACCTGTTATAATAGCATAGCTAGATTCATCACATGCTCCCCCTTTAAAACTCACCACTGCCTCAACCTCAAAAAACTTGAATGGCTAGAACTGCAGAACCATATACTCTATCAACAATTACTTATCACTCAAAAGACCCTATACCACCCCAACAACACCCCTATCCTCACTAATATGATTATACCATACAAAAATCTGAGTACACTATGCTCTGCTAATAAGCTCCTAGTTTCCTCGATTAAATCCAGCAACAAAGCTGGTGACTCTCTCTTCACAAACACAGCAGGTAAAAACTGGAATCAGCTTCCTTCTGAATTATCAACCCTTGCTTCCACTTCTTTATTTAAAAAACATCTTAAAGAATATCTTAAAACTCATTGGCTTTGTCCTTGTGCTAACCCAGACTGATATATTTTTCACCTTCCTGCTCTTACCCCTATCCCTACTCCTCTAACCTATGCCTCCAAATCTAGTTACTACTCTTTTCTTCATAGTAAGATAATAAAATATGAGGGCTTTTCTCTCTTATTTGGTATTGCTCATACCTACTATTGTGTTTAGTACAATTTTTTAGTATAATTTGTAGTATAACTTTTATTACTTAAAATTTTATTATTATAATTTTTCTTTTGACCAATGCTACCTCTGCATTATGATTTTGAATGTCTTTTATATATTGTTAACTTTGTCACTGTTTATTCTTGGAGCTTTTCTCCCCGGGCCTCTACTGAAAATGGACATATATCCAGTTAGACTACTCGGTCAACAAATGTAAAATAAAATAAAATAAAATAAATAAAATGTGGCATTGTACTCAATGGTTGGTCTGATGAATGCTGAACACAGTGGAAGAATGACTTCCTTGGATTTAGATGGCATACCTTTGTTTATAAGTTGTGCAACATAGAATGATTTCCTCACCACTGTAGACACATGATGATCAAGGCTAGATTACGATCTATGTGTGTGTCCCTAAGTCCCAGACTACTGGATCAACTTTAAGGGGTGTGTTGTCAATATGATAGTTACCAGGGATGGATGACTTAGGTTTATAGGTTAATACTAGGCTAACTGCTCTTGTGAACCATTTTAATCCTTGCCAGTCACCCCATGTGAGAATCAAACCCTGCACCTTTTGTCTCTAAGGTAAACACCTTAACCATTATACCAACGTCCCATTTATTGGCATTTAGTTTTAGTCCATGGCTTTGATACCAGTTGTTTCTCTGTGTCAGTCCCTCCTGGAGAACATTTGTGTCAGTGTGAGATTCAATGACAGCTCCTAATTTGCTATCTTCTGCAAATTTATCAGTCTGAGACCACTGACATTGGCTTTGACTTCTGAGAAGTAAATGCCAAAAAAGAGGAGTCCAAGGACAGATCTCTGAGGGACTCCACTTGTGACTGACCTCTTTGTATAGGTAGACTCCTCAATTCTAACTTCCTGGGTCCTCTCTCTGAGCCAGTTGGCTATCCACCTGATGATATATGGGTTTGTACCTAACCTCTTGAGATTTGTCAACAATACCCAAGTGGGATATTGTGTCAAATGCCTTGGCCAGAAAGGCATTGTGAACAAATTTGCCTTCATCCATTGCTTTGGTGACCTTTTTGAAGAAGCCCACCAGGTTGAGTAGGTATAATCTGCCCTTGATGAAAGCAAACTGGGTTGGGTCCACTGTCTGGAGGTTTACTATATCTCTAATGATTACTCCATGATAATTGTTTCCATGGCTTTACATTTAAGACTAGTGAGACTTATGGGTCTGTAGTTTCCAGGATCTATAGATGGCCCACCTTTGTGCAGAGGGATGATTGTTGCCTTTCTGCATTCATGAGGCACGAAGTCTGTTTGGAGGTTACAGTTCAATAGTAATTCCAGAGACCCTGATGCAATGTTCTTTGTCTTAGAGAGAGCATTAAGGACCTGTTTCTTAGTAATAGTAGGAGGAGTTATATTTGATGATATTTCCTGAGGGAAGGGTAAAGTTGGAGATGAATTTATCAGCCAGGAGGTTTGCTATATCTTCTGGCTCAAGTATAGGTGGCTACATTTACAATGGGCTCTGCACACAATTGTGTATTGCCTTTGAGGTTGCGGACATAGCTAAAGAATGCTTCATAGTTGTCCTTGGCCTGGGAGGCCAAACAGCTCAAATTTGGCTTTGGTAGACTTTATTTGTCCTCTGAGTAGTTTGTTTACCTTGATGTGAGTGCTTTTATGCTGCTGCGTGCTGCACCTCCTAATTTTTGCCATGATTTTCTTACTTTTGTTAAGGGAATTAAGAACCAGTAAGATGTCTATTCTTTGTTTCTTGGGTTCTTATCCTTTTGTTAGCGTATATAAACTGACAACAAACACTACACAGGTTAAGCATACTTATGACTGAAATTAGAGCACTGGATATGAGCTGTTTTCTCAAGCAAGTGAATATAGAGAGGGCCTGAAAATCAGCTGTTGAATTTGCAGAAGTAAATTTTACAACTGGTCAGTGAGACCTGACTTTGTGATGTCATGTGATATGTTTTGTGTCAGGGACAATTTGAAGATTTGTTGAAGTGGTTTAAAGAAATACTTTTATTTATATTTTTTTTCTCAAAAATGTTTTATTTTTCAAATACAGTTGAATAAATTCCATAGTATTTGTATATAACATCTTAAATAACTATGTACACTATTTACATCAGCCTGACACAATAACAGAGCTCAATGTATACAATTACTTTATAGGTATAACAATCTAGTTATCAGAGTGTATCTGTTCAGTTATTGGAAAGTGTCAATTAATGATAAGACTTTTTTCCATGGATTGTTAATAAATGGCTTATGATGAATCCTTAATTCTTTAATTTTAATTTCCAACAATGCTGTGGTCTTCAGTAGGCTGTAGAAGTCTAGAAATAACTTCCAAGAAACCAAGGCAAATAAGATAAAAGATAATCCACAGACAGGAAGAACCGAACCAAAGTGCAGCTTTATTGAACAACAAACAGGTCAATAAATCAAGCGCTTTCGTTAATTAGTAACTGCCTTCTTAAGTGAATGTTTGTTGAACTAATTAAGTACCATGTGATCAGATGCTTAAGTATTTAAACTTTTCAGTCACACTACTTTTTATCTTGAGAAAGCCAGGTATTTGCCTGGCGCTGATTTATTGACCTGTTTGTTGTTCAATAAAGCTGCACTTTGTATTTTTTGGTTCGGTTCTTCCTGTCTGTGGATTATCTTTTAGGCTGTAGAAGTCTTCCAAAGTCAATGTTGTGTTTCCATTCCATCTTTTTGTTATACACTTCCTTGAGATTGCAAGTATTGTCCAAATTCGATACATATTTGATTAATTCAAATTAGGACCTTAGTACACATTTAATAATACTAGAGCTTTAGATAAGTTAAAAGATTCATTAAATAAAGCTTGTAAAAACTTTTTAATACCGTTCCAAAAAGGCTTAATTTTAACACAGTCAAAATAAATGTGATTCCAATCTGCATTGTGTATTTGCTCATACCCCCAACATATTCTCTTTGTGGAAGAATTAATTTTAGTAATTCCATCTGGAGTTAAGAATACTCTGTGCAAGCAATTTTAATGAAAAAATTTCCAGTATTGTGTAAAGGATGTATGTTTTATTGATAATAAAATATTTGATTTAATTTCTTCAGTTAGATGTAATGAGTGTCCTTTTGTTATATAATTCCAATATGAGGATTTGGGTGTTGTTTTATAATTTATCAATATCTTGTAAAATTTCAAAATACTATTTCCCATTTCATAATCATTATATATAATTTCAAATAGGTATTTCATAAGTTTAGGTATTTCTTTAAATGAAGAAATACTAATTATTCTGCATAAATTTGTGAATATGTCAGAATGCTTTGCATAGTTAGCCAGTCTTGTGGAATTGTGTATGTTGTTTCTATTTTTTGCATATCCAGAAGTTTTAGTTCTTTGATACATTGAAACCAACAAACAATCATTTCTGTTCCCAGGAATTAATTATTTCTCTGTATATTTTATGTGGATAGCTCTTTCTTTCTATGAATGGTGTTAAAAGATCAAACCAGATTTTTAAATCTTTATTTGCATTAATAATTGTCCTAAATGAGTCAATGTAATAATTAATCATATGAGTTTTAGTGAGCTTAGTTATGTTATATTCCATACTAATACATAATATGTGCCATGGCAATTTGTTTTAATCTATATGAATTTTTTTTTGTAAATCAAATTCATTTATTGATATTACATTTAGTAATTCTTTCCAATTTGCAGAATAATTTGGACTTATCCAATCTGAGAATTGTTTTAGATATTCATAGGTTCATAGGTAGGTACTAGGCTATTGGCCCTAGGGCCTATATAAGCCTAGCCAAATGGTACCGTGGCTTTTGCCACCCAAGAAAATTATTTTCCTGTGCCCCTGTCAAGCAGAGCCACAGAAGTGATCACCAGGGTGAATTTCCTATCTCCCATCCAATCATCAAGATTTTTCTTGAAGAGTGCTAATGAGGAGCTTTGTTTGATATAGACAGGAATCTATCCCTCCAGCATGTTCTGTTTATTGTGGTGACAAGGTTTAGGTCCCTAGAGCATGTAGCTCAGAAGGATTGGGATTTAAGCTCTGGGTTTGACATCGCTTTTTATGAGTAGGCAATATGCGAGAGAGTAAAGCTGGAGTTTTTTTGAGATGGTCTGTGTAGGGCATCTGTTTCAGGCCAGTAATCCTCTTTGTGAGGAATTTCAGCAGCCTTTCCAGTTTTTGTAGATATCTTGTGAGGTACGTATCAAAAGGGGCATTGTACTCTATAATGGGTCGAATGACTGATGAGTAGAGGGGAACAATGACCTCTTTTTTCCTGGATGAGAAACCTTTTGTGATGAGGTGTGCAGCATAGAAGGATTTCCTGACTACTGTGGTGATGTGATTATCAAAGGAAAGACTACTGTCCACCTGTGTCCCAAGGTCTCTTATCACACGTTCGGTGTAAGTAGACTAATGCCTATGTGGTAGTTCATGGGTACAGAGTTTCTACCAAAAGAGATGACAATGCACTTTTTGGCATTGAGCTTAAGGCCATGGCTTTGACACCAGGCATCTGTCTCAGCCCTTTTGTAGGATGTCCACATCATTAGGAGTTTTGATTATGGCTCCTAGTTTGCAGTCATCTGTGAACTTTGTTAGCCAAAGATCTTCTATGTTAGCCTGTACTTCAGAAAAGTAGATACCAAACAGGAGAGGACTTAGGACTGAATCCTGTGGTACTCCACTTGTCACTGGTTTGAAGTTGGATTTAGATTCTGTTACTTTCACAGTGTGGGTTCTGTCAGTGAGCCAGTTGGCAAACCATCTTGTGACATAGGGATTTATACCTAGTTTAGTGAGTTTATCTATAATTCCAGAGTGGGGGATGGTGTCGAAAGCCTTGGCAAGATCTAGATAGGCTGTGTGAACCACCTTACCCTCATCTATGGCTTTGGTGACCACTTTAAAGAAGTCTATCAGGTTTAGGAGACATGATCTGCCTTTTACAAACCCAAACTGGGTAGGGTCCAGAGTTTGGAGATTACCAGTGCCATTGTTTATAAGTTCCATGATGATACGTTCCATAGCCTTGAAGACCAGGCTCATCAGGCTAATGGGGTGGTAGTTCCCAGAGTCCCTGGTGGCTCCCCTATCTGGAGTGGGATAACCATTGCTGTGCACCATTCAGTGGGCACAAAGTCTGAGGTGAGGCTATGATTGAACATGGTACTTAGGTGGGCTGCCAGTTCGTTCTGTAGTTCATGTAGAATGCAGCCTGGGATGTTGACAGGTCACATGGATGCTGTGTTCTTGGCTTTGGATAGTGTGTTTTTTACCTGTGAAGCTGTGATTACAGGAACTTTGCATTCTTCCGGTATAGAGATGGGCCCTTTAGAGGGTGAGAGAGGGGTAAAGTTAGCACTGAACCTATCTGCCAGGATGTTGACAATATCAGTTGGTTCTGTATATTTAGTGCCATTGTGCTGTAACTCAGAGCAGATCTGAGTGTTGCCATTGAGATTCTTGACATAGCTATAGAATGCTTTATGGTTGTCTTTAGAATCAGTGGCAATTTTGTTTTCGTAACTAGCTTTCGAGGACTTTATGGGGTATCTCAGCTTCTTACTGAGGCTGACCACGGAGTTCCTCCAATCATGGGAATTTACTCTTTTTTGCAACAGTTTCTTTCTTCTGTTGTAGAGTTTGTTTATGGCAGGGGACCACCAGATTGGCTTCCTTTTTTTGGAGGATACAATCTTGGTTCTGTTAGGCATTGCACGATCCATGCACTCATGTAATTGCTTATAAAGTGCATTTGTATAGGATTCAGCAGTCGTACCTCTATTGTACATCAGCATTGGTGTCGTGAAGTTTGTCACTTCTGTCTTAAGAAGTGTGAAGTTGGCTATGGAGAAATTTTTTATGGTGGTTTCCCTAATGGGGGGTGAGGGTGGAATATGGATGTCTAGGGTGATTAGCTTGTGGTTGGATCTGACCAACGAGGAAATGACCTCTGGTGTGAAACATCGGTTGCCCATGTTGGTAATGAGTAGGTATAGGATATTGCTGCCCCTGGTGGGGTTGTGGATAAGTTGATCCAAGGCATTGGAATTTATGAATTCCAGAAAATGTTGAGCACAAGAGTTGGTACATGAGTAGTTTTCCCATTTAATGGTGGGGTAGTTGAAATCACCCATTATTAGGGTGTTAGGTTATACCCTAATATTTTCCAGTGTATCAAGAAATGAGGAGTGGGAATCCTGGGGCATGGTGGGGGTTTGGATTGTGGTCTTGCCCAGAGTTAGTTGCACTTGGATAATCTTGGATGCATTATGTTGAGCAACTAGCCTGGAGGTGTGGATATCCTTAATGAATATGGACACGCCTCCGCCTTTAGTGTTTTGGTCCAGGTTAGGTGGCCGAAGGGTGTGGTATGAATTATGGCCTGGTAATGCAGGGGTGCTCTCTGGAGCCTTGAACCCGGTCTCTGTCACTGCACAGATGTTCTCCATTTTAAGGAGGGCCTCGAGTGAGTGCATTTTGAGGTTTAGACTTCTAGCATTAAGTAGCATTACCCTCAGATTTTGCTTGCTTGTGCCTGTTGTGGTCATGAATTTGTCATTTGAACCTTGTCTAAAAAGGCACTATAGGGATGGCAAGAGCCTTAGCCAGTATCTGGAATCCCAAGGGTGACAGGTGCAGGCCATCTCTGGCAAAGCATCGTGGTTTGTCCATCATTCCATCTCAGGCAGAGAGATACTGAATCCCCTTAGAATGACACCAGAAGCTTAGCCAGTTGTTGAAGTCAATCATTTTGTCCTTGTACTGTGGTATAATTTTGGGTGATGGCAGGATGCTACTCAGGGCTAGGGTCATACCTGCCTAGACTACAAGATCAGACAGCTCCTCCATGTGTCTTTTCATGTATTCCAAGGAGGTATGTCTCAGGTCATTTACACCAACATGGACAATGACAGAGTCATATTTGTACTTGTTGTGGAGTGACTTGAGTGCATGTGTTATGTGGCGAATCCTGGCACCTGACAGGCAGCTGACAGTAACTTTCTCCTTGTTTAGCCTGGTGAATGGAACATCAGTGTGCCTGACTATAGAGTCACCTATGACTAGAGTGTTGGGTACATTGTTATGCCTTATGGGCTGTGGTTGAGTGGCACACTGAGTTTGTGCACTGTGTCATTTGGGTTGTGTTGGGGGGGTAGAGGTTGTTTGCGTTTCTGCTTTGGATGTCCCTGTTGCTTGGGTAGATTTTTTATTGAGAGCCTCCACAAATGTAGATGTGTGTTTTATGTTTCTATGTGTGTGTTTTGGTGGTGTAGGTTTTGAGGGACTATGTGATGAGTGTGGTGTGGTGCATGTGTTTACCTTCTCCTCTTGACTGTCTAGTCCAGTCTTGGGTGAAGACAGCTTTGCTTCTATATTGATGCTTTTATATATGTCTCTACATCAGGAATGTTTAATCCTCCCTGTTTCCATGGTCTGTTATGATGCATTAAATCTATTCTGTTTCTTTTGGGAAACCATAAAAATTTTATTAGGCATGAGTTTATTTCTTTGTGTAAATTCCTTTTTGGTAACAGTTGTATTGCCAAAGCTATATATAGAATATTGGGTAGTAAAACCATTTTTATTAACTGTAGTCTGCCTTCAAATGTTAATATTTTGTTCCACTTTTTCACAGAGATTGCAATTGTATTGATGATATTATTGTAGTTTTTTTAGACTAATTCATTATTATCCTTGTATAACTCAATTCCTAGATATTTTAAGGTAGATTCTTGTTTCCCTATAATGTGATTCCCCTTCGTCTGCAATTCTTTTTTTTAATTTAAAAATAAACATTTTGATTTTGAAATAGTGAAATGGTGTCCTGAAGTCCTGTAAAATGTGTCAATTAAAATATCTATTTCTTCTAATGTCTCTTTTGTGTTGGATAATGTTAATAATATGTCATCGGCAAAGAACATTACTTTAAAATTGTATTGTTCATAAACATCTACTCTTTTGATTTTTGTATTGTTACATATTGAATATGCCAATATTTCAATAGCCAAAGCAAATAGAATTGGTGACATGGGAAATCCTTGTTTAGTACCCTTTCTTATATGTATAGATTCAGAGGTGAAAGGACCTAGCTTAACATACGCTAAATTATTTGTATATATATTCTTTAGTAGATGAACAAAGGAAGGAGGAAATTCAAATAACACCAGAATTTTGAATAAATAGTCCCAATTTAGGGAATCAAAGGCTTTCTCTATATCTAAGCCAATTATGCGTGTTTCTTTATTTTCTTTATTAACATAATCTATAAGAGAAGTTATCCTTTTAATATTGCCATGTGTGTGTCTATGATACATAAATCCAGTTTGATCATTATTTATTGTTTTGCATAATGGTATTTTCATTCTGTTAGTTCATATTGTCATAAATATCTTATAGTCATTATTTAATAATGATATAGGTCTATATGAGGTACAGAGGTTTGGGGATTTGTTTTCCTTTAGGATTGGTGTGATTAAGGAATTTCTCCAAGAGGGTGCTATTAAAGCTTGTGACTGAATTTTTAATAGAGTTTTATGGAAGAAGGATAGTATCTTTGAAGGAAAAATTGTATATATTTCCATAATTATGCCATCTATACCTGGATCTTTATTATTTTACCCTCTTTTATTGTATCTGTAATTTATTTGTTGGATATGGGTGCTTGCAGATCTAGTTTTAATGTTTCTGATTTTTTTTTATATTAGAACATTTTTCATCTACAGTTAAATGATCGATATGTATATTTTCTTTTTGGAAATGTTCCATATAGTGATTTCTATAGGCATCAACAAAGTCACCCATATCCAAGACATTTTTCCCTTTCATTTCATGGAAGATACTTTTAATGTTATTAGCTTCTGATTGTATTTTGATTTGTGTGGATAAATTATGTAGATATTTGGGAGAAGTGGCCAAGGTATTAATTTTTAGTTTTTCTAAAGCTAAACTAGTTTTATGTGTTAGAATTTCATTGTATTTATTGTTTAATAATTCTATTTTCGTTTTCATCTCCAAATGATTTTGTTTTTTTTCAGCTTTTACTGACAAAAGTTTGGATTGCAGTTCTACTAATTCAGAATCCCATTCTCTGATTTTTGTGTATACCAAGTTAGGGTTTTACCATATATGTAAGCTTTTAATGAGTCCCATATCATTATTTTGTTTATCTCTGTGATGTAATTAATATCCAAGAAGAACTGTAATTCAGATAATAACCAGGGTTTGAATTCTTTAATTTTAGTTATATAAGCTGGAATTCTGGAGTTAAAAATTAATGGTTTTTACCCATTTTGAAGTTTTAGCATCAATAAATTGTGGTCTGAAAGGGGGCAGGGATTGATTGAGAAATGAATGATTTTAGAGTGTAAGTCATGGGCAGGAAATATTTTATCTATTCTAGTTTGGGTACCAAATCTGTGATCTTGATGGGAAAACAAAGATTTATCTTCTTTAAATTTGAAAGTATCTACAAGACGAAATGATTCTACCCACTTGTTTAAAGCTTTTGATACAGCAGATGTACACAGCGGTCTTTTATTTATGGTTTCATAAATATCAAATATACAGTTAAAATTGTCTCCTAATATTAAGTTGCCTTTATAATTATTGGAAATGAAATCCAAGTGTTTTTAACAGTTCCTGATCCAATGCCTGGGAACCAGTATAGATTGGCTAGGGTCCATATTCTGTTATTAAATTTAACTATTACTAATGCCATAAGGCCTTCTTTATCTTCACACTTATAAATGATTTCTGGGTTAATCACATTTGTTTTCCATAAAATTGTTACTCCTTTTGTCTTTGTCTTATAAGTGGATTGTGCCACTATTATATATTCCTTAGGATTCCATTTGTAATTGTCATTTGTTTTGAAATGAGTTTCTTGAAGGAAGACAATTTGAGCTTTGTTCAGTTTTAAATATTTCAGTAGATCTGATCTCTTGCTAGGATTGTTTAAGCCATTGGTATTTAAAGATAATAAAGTTAAATCCATCTTAGGTTATTTAGACTATGTATTTTTTGTTTTATTGTGACTATTCAACATTTTCCTCTGATAACTATAAAGTATATCTTTGAGCTTTTAAAGGAAATTATCAGTTTTATATTTTGAGTGTTTACCAATAAAGTAATGGTTTGGTCAGGCATACTAAAAATGTTTTTGTGAAATAATACATTTAAATTAATAAATATTAACAAAACTAACATCCGCACTAGCCATGGAATGAAAATCATTCCTAATCTGATGGCTAAACCTAAGTCCGTCAGATTATCACTCATACCTTGACAAGTCAGAACATCTGAGCTCCATAAATTGAATTATCATATGGAGAATACTTGTAAAAGGAATAAGCAATATTTATATTATTTTGAACAGATATAGTACTATTGTAGATTAGACATAATTCTATACAATATAAATGTCTACTTATCGTATAAGCAATTAATATTTACGTGAAAGATAGATGACAAGAAATTCAATCATAGTAAAGTAGGATATATCATATATAAATCCTCAGTAAAAGATTATAGCACACAGTTATTTAACATATTCACCCTTCTGGATGAAGTTTTACAAAATGTATTACTTAATATAAATAGATGGCAATAATACGTATACCTAATGTTTATAATACAATGTATTTTACTGGATATATCAGAAGTTATATTTCATTATTTACCAGCATTTAAGTAATCACTTTGTTGCTAACTTACTTAAAGCATCAAGTTTGTTTTATGTAAACATTGATGAAAGTTAGTGTATTTTAATTATCAGTGAACCCCCCCCCCTTTCCCTACACATAAAGATTTTTCATATCTGTCATTTCTTATTATAAAATGAGTGAAATTATAGGTTAAAACAAAAAATTCACTTATTGTGATTAATTATTACAAGTTCCCTTTCCATATTCATAAATTGCCATTTTATGGCATATACCGAAAGTGTTTAGATTTAAATGGCAACATTCTATTTTGTATAATCAGCAAATGTTAAACTGAGTGATCATTGTCAATTTAATACTTTTTGTTCAGAATGTGATTGTTACATTCTGTGACATTCCTAGTTCAGGCTTCTATTGTTTCCCTTGAACAACTTTGTCAGTTTGATGTCATGTATAAAACATGAGTTACCCTGGTAATAGCTTAAGTATTATATATGGTCAGGATGTGTTACAAAACCACAATTCAAGTTAAAGCAATTACATGACATGTTATGCACATTTACTTATATGAGAAAATCATCATGCTTCCCCTTGATGTTCAATATAGTGTATGTCATTTATGACAAGTTAAAACAATAGTGTTATTATACTCAAGCCCATGTTATTAAACTATCTATTGTCAATTTAATACTATTTGTTCAGAATATGATTGTTACATTCTGTGACATTTAAGTTCAGGCTTCTATTGTTTCTCTTGAACAACTTTGTCAGTTTGATGTCATGTATAAAATATTAGTTACCTTGGTAACTGCTTAAGTATTATATATAATCAAGATAGGTTACCAAAACTACAACTCAAGTTAAAGCAATTATATGACTTGTTATGCATATTTACTTATATAAGAAAATCATCATGCTTCCCTTTGATGTTCAATGTAGTGTATGTCATTTATGACAAGTTAAGACAGTAGTGTTATTATACACTAGCCCATGTTATTAAATTCTGTCTTTAATATCTAAATTCAGCTGACTGCTCCATCCCATATGATGACTACACATCCCATGTCCAGATTTACCAAAATCATACACTACATAACTACTGTGCGTGTGTTTTTTTTCTTTTATCAAGAATCAACTTAATGAGCTAAATGAAGTGTTGGGATACCATCAATATCTGTACATGTGGTTTAAATCAGCCCTTTTATTATATATATATTTTTTTACAATCCAACAACGCCATTGCCGAGAATCATCTTGGAGGCTCCTCAGAGCCATTAAGCATTATTGGCACTCTGTCTCTGTTACCATAGCAACCTGGGAGCATCTGCTTCTGTTAATATGTCTGTGTACTGCATACCAGAGGCTCGCGATGCACCTAAAGCACAGCTTCACTTCACTGCAACTTCAAGCCTAAATTCCCTCCCTTTCAGCAAGACAGCAGCTAGGAAAGAACAGAAAGCAAAAAAAAAAACCTCCCAACAAGCCGCCACAACAAGAGACAACACACTCCTCCAGCCCTCCAACCGCTCACTCAGCAGACATACAAACAAACCATTCTATGCCAAAATATTCCAAATCACAGTTCTATCCACCCCTTCCCCTGGATCCAGGCTAAAACAACAAATGTCTCTTCCCAGTACACAAGCACCAGCAAACCTAGACCACATGCCACAACCACAGCTCCCCAGAGACAAAAATGGCAACACACAACAGCCGCCAGACACAGCTGC
Source organism: Protopterus annectens (assembly GCF_019279795.1). Lineage (NCBI taxonomy): Eukaryota > Metazoa > Chordata > Ceratodontiformes > Protopteridae > Protopterus > Protopterus annectens. The sequence continues at coordinate 253,264,791 of NC_056732.1, forward strand.
ATCCACATACACCATGGCAGACTTAATCAAACAGCACTCAAAGCTATGATATCTGCCATAATTGAAATTAGTTATGTTTAGAGAGAATAATAATGACTTTTGTACTAGCTGCCAAACACGGCTGCATCCACACACACCATATCAGGATTGATCAAACAGCACTCAATGCCTGCCATAATTGATATTAACTATGTTTAGACAGAATAATAATGACATTTGTACTTGCTGCCAGACACAGTTGCATCCATGCACACCATATCAGGATCGACCAAACAGCACTCATAGTCGCAATACCCGCAATAATTGATATCAACACTATTTAGATAGAATAATGATGACATTTGTATTAAGAGATTGCTACTATTATTTAACCAGGATATACATGACCTTTCTAAATCATACTTTAACTGTCTCCATGACAGCATTTTTTTTTCAAAATACTCCACTGTCACTGCTATTATATATGATGTTAATTTGTTACATTTGAGTCTGAACTCTGATGAATGGTACCTTGATGAATTAGTTAACTAATTACTTAAATTATTATAAGTAAAATCAATGAAAAATGAACAAGATAAATATTCACTGAGTTCAAGAAGGGAAATAGAAACTACTGTGTTTGTATTATATGTTGCTTTGTTTGGTTTATATATAACGTAAATAGTACCCCATCTTGACCTACCTTTGTTTGTGAAGAATTATTGGACTCTTTGAACATTCTGAATAAATCATTACTGTTTCTCAGTCGTTTAAGATTCCCTCCTTTTTTAAAAACAAAAACAAGTGATGTACCATATCAGTTGATACTTTGAGAGATGTAGTTGTAAGAGTTATTTTTTATGGACAACTATCTTGGAATCAGTTTTTTGTTTCTTCTATCTAGCAACAGTCCAAGGATTTATTTCTTTTATTCTTTTAAGAGTAGGGGCCATCCATTCCATTTCTTCTTGGATAGACACTATGTTGTTACTTTTTATGAATATAGTAACTTCTTCTAAGTCATTAAAGGTTCTCATCTCATTGGCAAAAAGTATTTTTATCTTGGCTGGAAAGGCCAGCTGTGCTTTAATGTGGTTTTGTTTCAACAGTTTTATTATTGGCCAGACTTTTTTCCTTTGTTCTAGTATTCTGGAATAATAATCATTGTCAAACCTTAGCAGGCTTTGATTGTATTTTAAGGGTGATTTTCTCCAAGCAGATTTTAATATTAGTTCCTTGTCCGGAAATAAAATGCATTTTATAACTATGGAGCTAGGTGGAGTATTTGTTGAATTAGAAGCAGGTTTCCTCAGTGCTCTATACATATATATATAAAAGTCCCTCCTTCAAGTCTAAAAATTCAGGAATCCAGGTTGTTAAGAATGAAATAACGTCTTATCCTTCAGTGTTTTCAGGCAGACCAAAGATCCTTATGTTGTTTCTCCTTTCCCTTTTTTCTAAGTCATCTATTTTGTCAAGCAACCATATATTCTGTTTAAGCAGAAATTCTTTTTGCAATTCTTCCTGTCTGAGTCTCCCTTCAATGTCATTTACAGAAGTCTCTATATTTGTTATTTTTGAATAGTGTTGCTGTAATAGTTTCTTAAGAGTATCAGTTTCTGAGAATTTAATTTGAGGTTTTCTAAGTCATTTTTAAAGCCATCCATCTTCAAAGGTAGTTCCTGTAAGGTAGATGTCATCAATTGCAGTTCTTTTTTCAAAGCTGCATCTGGATGAGAATTCCTTGAGTTGTTCATATTCAGTGACTCAATATATCTCCAGGTTACTTGACAGGAACATTTTTGTATATTTCCACCAAAATTGATATTTATGTAGTTTAGTAGTTTATCTATAGATTTCTAATGTTTTAAACTTGAAAATAATAACATTTTCCTATATTATTATACTAGTTTATGGAGTTCTCAAAATTCACTGCTCTCAGTTAGCCATCTCTTTATTTATATCTTAATTAACTAAGACCAGAGAGAGAGAGTTGTATCCATATTCATGCAGATGATCACTGTTTTTCAGTTTCTTGAAGTGACACTTTAAAAAAGAGGACTGTGGAAAGATTATGTACCTTGAAATACTGAGATGGACAGAATGGGTAGAGATGAGAAACAGTGTGACTGAGTTGGAGTTTGAGAATTCTGGAAAAATGTGCACTGGTAAGGCTGGTACATTTTAGATCCAGAGGTCCCAGAGTCTGTTAGAACGAACTGATAGCTCTGCAGTTTTATAAGTAGCTGGTCAGTTGGTTTTCCCCAGTATTAAGTGTTAATTGTTTGTAATTTGCAACTAGTCATTGTTGGCAGTAATGGTAGAGACCAGAAAGTATGTTTTTCCCCCCAAAGATTTTGATGTTTGGTGAGTATTTAATTTGAGCTAGATGGATGTAAAAGATGATGGGTGAATGCTTCCAAATGGCCTGTTGTTAGATAGTTATTAGCAGGCATTTTGTTTGGGATATAGGCAATTTGAAGAAATGGAACAGAGTGGCTGTTTGTGAGAGGATTAGGTCTGATGGGTTCTTTGATCATCTAAAGAAAGCTGCAGCCAACTGCCAGCACTCCATTGATGCCATTTGTCTTATGCCCATGGATTACTCATCCCCAGTTATCGGTATTTACTTTTATTTCTTTCTTCTTTTTTTGTTTGTTTCTTGCGGTAGTAGTAAGGGATGGCAGGATGTAGATGCACAGTTATGTATCATCCTGTCCATTATCTGCTATAAGTCAGTTTGTGGTATTGGAATCTCGAGAGTTAAGACTGGGTGACAGTATTAAGGCTAAAATTTGATTTGTAAAGCAGGAAAAAAAACCTCCTACTATCCTACTATTTTCCTGGCCTAGAAGTCAAGATATAGGGAGACTTACTAGGTTTTAGAATTTTTGTTTGTTTTAGATTTTGAAAAATTACTGAGAGAAGATAGGTTAGTGAGTGGTTGCAGGCTTATGCTGGATTCATTGTAAGGGTTGTTGGGTAGGATATTATAGTTTGTTTTAAGGGGTTTAGTGAAACTGCTGCTGTAAAGTGTGGGTTATGGCACAAAGAAGTCTGCTAAATGACAGAATGAAGGCATATTAGAGAATGGATCTGACCTTACCATTTACCTGTCAGTTGGGTCATTGTATAGTCAGCAAGTTTGCTGTAGCTAGAACAGATGATAAAGGGCAGCATGGGAAATTAATTAGCTGTATATGAAGTGTGTGCATGTCCATGTGTATGGAGATTGATAGACCAGGCTGGGAATAGGAGGTTAATATTAAATTAATAAATTATTTATTTATTTATCCTTTCTTGACCAGGTTAGTCTCCTTAACCTAGTAGCCTCTTTTCAGGGAAGACCCAAGGTGGTATTTATACTACTAGGGGAAATTTGGCCAGGGCATCAGAGAACTTCCCCTATAGTTTTCAATAGGTGCCATGGACCCTTTTATATCTACCTGAACTAGCATCAATTCAAGCAGATTGGACTTCTGTTTAATATCTCATCAGAAGGACAGCACCCCCTATATATATATATATATATATATATATATATATATATATATATATATATACACACACACACACACACACACACACACACACACACACACACACACACACACACACATTGACAGCACTCTTTCTAGTAGGCTCAGAGACAATTATGGGTATCTCCATAACATATGTATTAATAAAATATGACAGCTTGGACTTACAGATTCCAACAAAATCTGTAAATTTTCTAATAAAAAATTAAAGGCGAAGGGCAGTCACGGCCACATTGCCATAGCTAACATTTGCTAATAATGGGTTTGGGACTTGGGTGGTGAACCCAAGTAACATACAAATCCAAGGAAAATGGGAGATAGAAAGGAAGATATAGGGTGTTGGTAAAGAAGAGGGATACACAAGAGGGATACTGGAATAGGAAAATGGGAGGAAATGTCAGAGGGACATGGGCATTTTTTTTTTTTTGGTGGGAATACCCCAACCCTTTTTTTGTTAAGAATAGAAAGGTGAACATAGGGAAAGAGGAGGAGAAGGACATCACAGTAGGTATAACCACAGAATAAATATCACAACACAAGACAGACAAAGGTTGGAAAAAAACAGTAAGGACAGGTAAGTCATGCAGATGGCAAACCCCCCAACATGGCCAATGGAAAGGTGTCAAACATAGTGGGGATGTATACCAGCCAGGGTGAAATGCAGAAAAAAATATTTACCTATGCACTATCACATTACAACATGTCCCAGACTGTGTGGCAGTCATACTTGGATGTGTATGACCAATGGTTGATGTGTGTTCTAGGGTAATTAAATTATTATCACAGCAGACTTTGGATAAATAAACACAAATCCAATTAATCAGCAGTGCAGGTGTAAGCCAAGCAACATCACAGATGAGAAAATTCAGGTCTAACAATGCTAGATAACTTAAGGAGAGGACAGACCCAAACCTACAACCATGCAAGTGAAAGGGAAACAACCAAAGACAGCATCAAACAGAAGTACTGCAGAAGAGCAACAAAGGCTGCTACATACACAAGTAGGTGTATGCAACCCAAACAAGCATGTAATAGAATGTGTGTATGTTACACATATATGCCATGTCAAAAGCAAAGCATAGTTGTAGATGTGTATGTATGTCTGTCAGTGACATTAAATGGAATGTATATAAAAGCAAGGTTGATACACATGCATACACCGATGGCAAGTAACAATATTTTCAAAAATGTAGCAGTACAGCATAATAAATATTGCAGGTTGTGTGCAAGGATGTGAAAAAATGACACTGGTAACACACAAGTATAATGGGAACAAGGACACATTGCAAGGATTAGCAAGTAACTTGTATGCACATGTCCTTCATTGTAGAATGGCCATTGAACTGGCACAAATTCACTGTGTCAAATTAATACATGTCAATGGTCATTAGCTTCAACAAAGACAACTATATCTGCAAAAGATAATATCAAAATGTCAAGGTAAGAGGGAGATGGACAACCTTGGCTAGCATCAGGGTAAAGCAGGACAAGATAAGTTCACACAATGTAAATGCATGTGGACAGCACATAGAGTGCTGTAGATGCCAAATAGAAATACATTTAACCAAGTGGAAAATATATGTTAAATGGCCATATCGATTACTGATGTCTGCAGAATTGGACATTTATAAAATGCATAAACAGTAATGTGTATTCAAGTCACGTCAACATGCATGGGCAAGCAAGCTAAAAATTACAAGCACATGCACATATACTGTCATGCAAATGTCAAATAAAGAAACACAGGTGTATGTCAGCCACCCTGCTCATTACAGAGCAGAAGACACTCCTGTGAGCATCATTACAGCACATCAGCAGTAACTCAGTGAATGTACTCATTTCAAAGGTACATTTGTGTCTCAGTATGTGACTATGTGCAAGCATACGTACTTTCAGTTAATGTGTACAACTGTTTGCGGAAGGTGTATATCGATGTCAGTATGCAATGGATGTGGAAATACTACATGCAACAAACATGGTATAATGTACTGTTAAAGAGTGAGTTATACTACATTGCTGTTTGATGCAGTCATGAAAGGAGGAATGCACATAGACAGGATATACTTGTATATGATCCCACATGGCATCAGTACTGGCAACACATGACACACAACGCCATGTCATGCCAGTGGGACAGCATGACAACTGCCATCCAAAACACATGTGGAATGACATGTCTGTCTGTCTGTTGCACATGTAATCCACAAAGAACAAACTGCAAACCAAGGTATTAATTAAGAAGATGAAAGCACTTATCTTTTACTCGTTTTTTTCAGCATTTTAATATTAAAGCAACCTTTTTATTGTGAATTGTGGCTCCAGGTGTACTGTGTCCATACTTTTTAACTACCTTTGTCTGTTGCACATACTGGATATGACAAAACAGAATCCCAAGGCATATCAGTCTGTTAGTGATGGAGTATGGACAACATATATTGTCTGTCATTTGCCTCAGTAACACACATGTTCACAGGCTACCTCTTGCAGCACTGGCTGCAGGGTAACTGCCACAATGCATAGACAGTTGAATGTGGGAGGAAAGTGTAATGTGTTAATGTGTATCATGCACACTTTGAAACAAGTAATTTTCACAGGACAATAAACCATAAGCATGACAGATACATGGTACACATGCACAAGAGTGCATATACAGTTTAATCAATGAAAAACAATCACCATGTTGGCATCATAACACAAGTGAAGCACACAGACAATACTTACAGGCTGGATAGACCAGACTGATGGGGCTCAGACTCCGAATGACTGCATGGACTAGCGCCCTGAATGAATCTTGCATAGTCCATGCCACATCCTCAAAGAAGACCCATCATGTTCCTCATCTGTGTTTGGGACAGAATGGTTTTAACCTCCCAGATCTCCTCCCGATAATCGCCTCAATTCCATTCATTCCATTGTCTACTCCAGGGTGCAGACATAATGGCTCTGGCAGGGGTGGTTCCAGATTCCTCGTCACCATCAACATCATCATCATCATCACTGTCATCCTAGAAAGACTTTGGCAGTAGCCTGATATGCACTCATCATCATCTTTTGATTGGAGAACATCCATGGGACCCATGTTCTGTCAAGATTAATTACAAAGCATATCAGAAATGAAAAGAAAAAAAAAGAAAATGTCTATCATGCAAAACAGTTCCTATCATAGCACAACAGAACATGAATATGATGACAATTTACAAAGGGGCAGACACACGTCCATTATGGACAGTGTTATCTAATAAATACATGGCCTGTTCATAAACAGGATGCCAGTATTCTTTTTTTAACAATTCTATAGGCTTAAACACACCCTCTTAAGTCATTATCTTTGTAAAAATATATGGATGCTCAAATCAAGAGAGTGTACTATCTGCATTCAATGATTTATATGAACAGCCACAAAGTGTCATTGTAAAAATGAGGAGAAAGTGATATGACAATATTGTAGACAACAGGCAAGCAATACATCAAACATCTGAGACAGACAGCATGCTAATTTGCTGAATACACATCAATATAATGACTACAACAGTAAAAACAATGTTATATGTTCAATCACCACAGCTGATGACATTTGAGAATCTAGTATATCTATTACTAACAGTATTGTATGTGTACAATTGTAGGCATTATCTACCAAAATGTATTAGCAATCAATAACCTGAAAAATGAAAACATTGTGAATATGCTTGCCCATAATGAACTCCTACACACAAATGTCTGCATAAGTGTCAATAAACCTAGGATATAACTATGTTTCTATGAAAGCACCCAATGTGGTGGAGTCAGATGCCGTACAAATTTTGACCTGCAGGGTGCACTGGATATGAATTTCTGTAATCAAATGCATATCTGCACAAGTGTCAGTAAACCTAAGCTATAACTGCGTTTCTACCAAAATACCCAAGGTGTTGGAGGGTGATGCAATACCAGTCTTGACCTGCAGGGTGTGAGGAATATGAACTGCATCAATCAAACGTGTATCTGCACAAGTGTCAGTAAATCTAGGCTATAACCGGGCTTCTACCAAAACACCAAAAAAGAGTTGGAGGCAGATGAAATACCAGTGTTAACCTGCAGGGTATACTGAATATGAACTTCTGCAATCAAATGTGTATTCTCACAAGTGTCAGTAAACCTAGGCAATAACTGTGTTTTCTCAAAACCATAAACAGCAGTCAAAGCACTTAGACCTGCATACAAAACCTCAACCTCACCATATGTGTGACAGATACATTGACCCAGCTGTTATTAGATTGTGGAGTGCAATTAAAAAAATGTGCGCTGAAACAGTGGCTCAAAGCTACAGGAAAGTTCAACATTTTGATTTCAATCAGAGTTGCAAGCACAGCTATCATGTGATGATTTCACTTATCTTACCGATGCATGATGGGTATTCCTGTATTCTAATCTATTACATATCACTGTGAAAAATACAGGCCTGTAAACAGGGAAAGGTGCATTTCATTTAATAAAATAGGAAAAATAATCAACATACCTCTCACCCTCCACTGCTCCTCAAGCCTGTGCATCTGCTCAATACATATGGCTTAGTTCCTGCTGTGGTACTCTTCACCTGAAATCAGAAAAGACAATGTTTGAATGATGTATTCCTCAAATAACAGTGATATACATTTTTTCAAAATAGTTTCTAGACAATTTTTCTGAAGAACATTAGATAACTACAATACACATTTGACAGTATTGCTATCTTTGAATACAGATTGGAAAACATGAGATTCAACCTCTAAGTTTGAAACCTACCTGCCTAGTTAACACCTCTTGACTGAAAAAGCATGTTTTGAATACACTTCTTTTTATGACATCATCTGGATGGAGGATGGTCTACTAATAAGGATCTTGGCTTGGGATTTGCAAGTATGAACATGTGCTGCTCATGTAGTTAAACAGTTTGAACATTGCATTCATGTCAGCACTGTGTTCAGAAACATTAGCAGTAATGGAGAGCATCCATTCCTCAGACAGTGGGACAGTGCCATGTAGACTACAGCTTCTGTGAACAGAGTCATACATATTTCTGTACATAAGCGACACAGTAAGTTATGTGTGAGGACCATGATATTCCTTGCCAAAGTGCACATCACTAGGAAAATATATACATCATCCCTGTTCTGCATTTCAACTGTAAGTCTTCCCATGCCTGCAAAACTAGGTGCACTTTGATTCTGTGATTCAGACTGAGGTACATTGGCAATTGGTAGCATTTCTGTTTTGATGATTAGTAAATCTCTTTAAGTGAGTCATTTCCAAAGGTACCTGTTTGAATTAAGGGCCGGATTCACGATGGCTTGCACGGAGTCTAAGAGTAGAGTAAGACTCCATGCAGCCATCATGTCCGACAAGCGATCCAGGAACAGCCTGCAGGGGCATGCAAGAGAGCTCCTAAAATGGCTCTTACATGGACAGGGCTGGGATATGCAAATTACCTCAATTGCAGGTGAAAGGCATGCAAATGAGGTAGATTTGCAATTCAGGAAACCCAAACCTGTCCGAGTAAGAGCAGTGTTATTTGCAGAAATGTACTCAGTTGACAACTGAGTACTATTCTGCAAATAGCAAAACGGAGCCGTGACAGCTCCAAAAAGAGGTTGCATCCAGTGCAGGAAGCATGCCAATGGCCAAATATACGGCCATTGGCAATGTTTCTCGATGCAATATTAAAAATAAATAATTATTTTTTTCTCTGATTTCCGATGTTTAAGCGTAGCGCAGCACCATACAAACGGGCTGCACTCTAAAAAAAACAGAAAACTACAAATTAAAACCCACAAATGTGGATCTTATTTAAATTGTTAATGTACAATGCAAGGGAATGGCTGGCTGAAGACAACATGGCCACCGAGTAGAGGTTGCTAAGGGGGGAAGCTCAGTCTAAGAGATGTAACCAAGCATTAGTAGGCAATCCCATGCAAAGGAGGGTTAGGATAGTGAATCGCAAGTTTACATAGCAAATGAGCACAGTCAGTGGAGTGTAGGAGTAGGATAAGGGGAGGAACAGAGTAGAAGACAGGTGACATCACGAGTGGGGTATGTATGAAAGAAGTAAAGCTCATTGGAGTAGAGTGGCATGTGTTAGCTGTCATTTACACATCATGGAAAGAGGTGTGTCAACAGGAAGGGTAGGTAAAGGCAAAAAATTGAAGGTGTATGCCATGGATAACACCAAAGTTTCTTGCTGAGAGGGTATGCACGTGTGTCCATGCCTGTAAACCCGAGTAAGACAGAGTGAGCGCATGTAAGCGTGAGTGTGCCTGTTTAAGCTGGAGTAAGCATGTATAAGGCTGTTTAAAGAGTTGTAAGGGCGTTTGCGCTGGTGTGCGCGTTTTAACCCGATTAAGCAAGTTTTAGTCCATGTAAGCATGTGTGCATGTGTGTGAGCTGCTGTGAGTGTGTTTGCACTTGTGTGCACGGTGCTGCACCCCCGAGGAAACAGAAAGGAAAAAGGAAGCACAAAAAATAGTAGGAAGCTACCAGGGAGTACTAGCAGAGCTAGCAGGTGAAAACAATCAGAATCAGGCAATTACACAGGCAGTACACTAGCCCAGCCCAGCCTAGCACTTAAAACTCTACAAACAACAGTCCATTATGTTTCTCACAACAGACACTGCAGTAAGCTAATAGAAGTGAAAACTGAAAAAGTTTCACTGAGACAAAGAAATGTTAGGGGCTGCCATTGCTGTTATAATGCGACATATGCAACATGCTGAGGGTGGTGACAATGGAAATGCTGCTGGATAACCCACAGTGAGGAGACGGAGAAGAGTGTACAATCCCAGGGTAACCTACCAGGGGCTACATGAGCTGGAGAATGGGGAGTGCTATAGAGTGGACAGAGACCTCCTGCAGCAAATTGTTGAGCTGTGCAGGCCACATCTCACACACAGAACCAACAGAGGGGAACCCGTCCCAGTGGAAACCAAGGTATGTGTTGGCCTAAGAATATTAGCAACAGGTACCTTCCAGAGACCAACTGGTGATATGATGGAGATATCACAGGCATCAGCATCCAGGGTACTGCACCAGTTCCTGGATGCCATGTCAGCACATGTCGGTGATCATGTATATTTCCCCAATTCCTGTGAGGTATTGGCCAGCAATATGTGTCTCTTCCAGCAAACAGCGGAATACCCTGAGGTAGTTGTTGCAATAGACTGCATGCACATATGCATTAAAGCAGCAGCCGGCGAGCAGGGTAGGGTCTACTTCAACTGCAAGGGCTTCCCCTCCATCAACTGCCAGGTCATGTGTGATGCCCAGGGCATAATACTGAATGTGTGTGCTGGCTGCCCTGGAAGCTACCATGATTCCCATATCTGGCATCTGACGCAGCTGTACCAGACATTTGCCAATGGAGACATCCCACATGGTCACCTAGTGGGGGATGCTGGCTATGCACTGGAGCCGTGGCTGATGATACCCGTCAGAAACGCACACACACCTGAACAGGAACGCCATAATGGGGCACACGCACAAACATGTAATATAATCGAGTGTGTGTTTGGGCTGCTCAAGTCATGGTTCCGGTGCCTGGACACATCTGGTGGAGTCTTGAAGTACTCACCAACTACATGTACCCAAATTGTCATGGTATGTGCTATGCTACATAATATGATCCTGTGAAAACAGCAGGACCAGCATAGGCCTGGGCCAAACAGCCCCCCACCATTGCCAAGGCCATCACAGGCAGAGCGTGACTCGAAGGAGGAACAATCTGAGCCTTCCCCCAGTAGGCAGAAGGAGGCATGCCCAGTATGCTTTGGCCTTGGAAAAGAGGCAATGCATAGCACATACACTGGCTCAGTAGGAACTCTGAAAAATGATACCTCTCTCTGACTTGCACATATAGTAAAAGGGATGCCTAAGCTGACACTACCTACTTTCAAACATTTACAAGGAGTGTAGTATGTGCATCCAACATAGGCAGCCCTGCAGCACCACCTGAGGCATGATTGTCATGTGTTAAGCAATATAAAGCAGTGCTAAACAGCATTTACCACCATGTAGTATATGCAAACAAAATCGCACACACCAACTAGCACAACTGTGGTCAATGTTGAGTAATATTGGGCAACGTCCAGCAATGTTGGTGAATATTGAGCAATGTTGGACAAGCCTGGTCTAAGTAGCGCATAGCTGAGCAAAAGCCAACATGCCCATATTTGCTTAACTGGCCCTTAAGCAGTCTTGTCTGCTCAGTATGAAAATATAAAACAGTGATGGGCCTCGAACCCAGGATGCTGTGCACTATAGTTAATGTACTGAACTACTAAACCATGACAGTATTGCAGTGGTCAGCCTGTATGAAGGAAGGTTGATAAATCTATGCAAAGTATCTCATGGAAACCCTGCAGGCACAGCATAATCCCTGTTGAGTTATGACACAAAGGTGAGTCCTGCAGTAAGAACAGAACCCGACTTCCAACACACACAGTATAAATGTTAATATTGATCATGTTCACACACATCAACAAATGTAGTGGACCTCAGATAGCAACATACTGGAAGGTCACACTGGGCATGCTCACACACTTGAATAAATCTGACAAATGTCAGGCAACAAAACATGGAAAGCCTGAACTGGGCATGCTCACACACTTAGGCCATGTCTGAGTACAGCAGTGGGCCATACATATCTGGCAGTTGCATGTGTTAACCCAGGAACCTCTCACTATCCAGCAATCCACCCTGTGTACACAGTTATATGACAACTGACACATATATAATATAGTGGAACCCTGTCATAATCATATAGGTTCTGCAGATACGTAAGTTGTTCATAGAAATTGGTAAAGCAAAGATGATAAAGACCTGCAAACAGTATCAGCAATAAACATTGTGCATCCCGAACATTAGCATAGGTTCAGAGGTCAATACTAGACTACCTGCTCTAGGGCATGTACAAGTCTAGCCAGAGTGTGTTTGTCATTCACAACCATGTCAGATTACTACACTGTGCGTGTGAATAGTAGGTCACACAAGATAGCCCATGTACGTTTAGGCTAGTGTGCCTCTGTCTAGCAGGGACACAGAAGATATCCCAGGGATAAACATGCGATCACCCATACATACAGTCATCAAGATGTCTCCTGTAGGTGGTCAGTCGGTGGCTCTGCCTATGTGAAACTGGGATTACAATCCAGAGTGAGTGGAGCCTCTGGGATAAGAATCTGTCCCTCCAGCATGTCCTAATAACATCTGAGCTGAGGTATATGTCCCGGGAGTGTGCATCTCCAAGGGAGTCGGATATCCTGAGGTGGAGCATGTCCAGTAATTCTGGGTTTGGTATATCTGTAAACAGCAGTCACACAACATATCCGAGTAGGTGGTAAGCGACTGAGTAGAGCTGGAGTTACTGCATCCGAACTGTGCAGGGCATCCGTGTGAGTCCCTAGATCTGTTTGGTGAGGAACTTCTGTGGCCAGTACAGTTGCTGCAGGTGTCGGGTAAAGTACACCCCAAATGTGGCATTGTAACCAAGCATGGTTGTGATGAGTATAGGGGCACAATGACCTCACTCGATCTAGATGTGAACCCATATGGGATAAGGTGGCCTATATAGAAGGTCTGTCCAACCACTTTGGCAACGTGATTGTGAAGGGTGACAGTACAAACAAGTCATGTCCCCAAACCCCTAACAACTCCTACTGTATGTAATGGAGTACTACCTATGTGGTAATCTGTGGGCATGTTGTTATTCCCAAAGGGGATGACTATGCAACTAATGGCATTTATCTGTAGGCCATGGCTCAGGCACCAGTCATCCATCTCTGTGAGACCCTGTTTGAGTATGCATGTGGCAGCTGGAGAGTTGATTATGGCACCCAGTTTACAGTCAAGTGCAAACATGGTCAGCCATAGTCCCCCTGTGGTAGCCTGTACGTCAGACAAATATATACTGAACAAGAGAGGTCCCAGGACCGAGCTGTGTGGGATGCCACGTCTAATTGGTGTATAGTCAAACATGGCACCTGCAATTCTGACCATGTGGGTGCTATCCCTGATCCAGGTAGCAATCCATCGTGTGAGATATGTGTCCATATCAACGCTGGTGAGCCTATGCATAATGGCCCAGTGGGTTATTGTGTAGAATGGTTTTGCGTGTCGACAACCATCCCTATGTTGATGGACCTGTTAACCATTTAAAGAATACAAACAGGTTCAAGAGGCAAGATTTGCCCACAACAACGCTGAAATGTGTAGGACACAGTGTCTGTAGATTCCCGATGTCTATGTGTATGAGTCCCATGACAATACACTCCATAGCTTTGCAGAACAGGCTAAATAGGCTTATAGGGCAATATTGTCTGTGGTCCGTTGTGGCACCAACTCTGTGGAGAGGGACCACTGTCGCTGTACGCCACTCCTTAGGTACATATCCTGTAGTAACTCCGATGTTGAACAGTGCTGTAATGTAAGGATTACGTCTGTCATGAAGCTCTTGTAAGATGCAGGCCGGGACACCATCTGGTCCCATTGATGCTGTAATGTACGCTTTGGGGAGGGCAGCACTCATCTGTTACTGTGTGATGTCAGGGAGGTTACACTCTGTTGGGATGGATAGTTGCTCCTTAGGGGGGATGGGGGGAGACATCTGCACTGAACCTGTTTGCCAGAATGTTGGCAATGCCAGTGGATTCAGGGTAAGTTTAGTCAGTATGCAGTAATTCGCAGCATATCATTGAGTGTCCACCCAGGTTCCTGACATAACTGAAGAAGGCCATGTGATAGTCCTATGTGTCTGGTGCAATTGTCTGGTAGAAGCGGCCCTTAGAAGAGTTCATGAGTGATCATAGCTGTCTGCTAGTACAGATCACAGATGCCTTCTCCATCTGGGATTGCACTCTATCATGTAGTAGCTTCCTCCTGATGTTGTACAGTGTACTAATGGCTGGGGTCTACCAGACAGGTCCCCTGTCATTGGAGGAGTGAGTCCTGTTGTTATTTGGGATAGCACAATCCATGCAGTCCACTAGGTGTCAATAGAATGTGTATGTAAAGGATTCAGCAGTCTGAGCCATATTTGCCACTGTCTCAGGGTCTCTGAAGGATACCACCTTGCCTTGGTGAAGTGAGACATTGGCTCATGAGAAGTTCACCAAGATTACCCAGGATGGGTGTGTGGAGGGTATATGTATGTCCAGTGAGATACATGTATGTTCTGACCTTACCCATGAGGGGTATATCGCTGGTGTGGAACATAGAGTCCTCATGTTGGTGATGATCAGGTCCAATATGTATTCCCCCTTGTGGCTGTGCTGACTGGTTGTGCCTTAGCATATGAGTCTACAAATTGTAGTGACTGTTGGGCGAGTGTGTTGGGGCTTGAGGAGTACCCCCAGTCAATATTTGTGTATTTGAAGTCACCCAATATAATGGTGTTTGTGGAGACCTTCATATTCTCCATAGTTCCCATGAAAGCCGAGTGTGGTTCCTGAGTTTGGAGGGTGGTCTGTAGCAGGCAACAAACTGAAAGGCAGTTTTGCACAATGGTAGTTGTATATGTATGGTCTGTGATGCTTTATGCAGTACTGCTAACCCAGAGGTGTGTGTATCTTTGATGTATATGGATACTCCCCCTAGTTGTGTTGTCTGTTCCAAGTCTTGTGGTCAGAAAGCATGGTATGACACATAACCTGGTAGTGCTGTTGTGCATAAGTGAGCCCAAACCAGGCATCTGTTAGTGCACAGATATCGCTATCCTCCATACTGAGGAGGGTCCTGAGGGGCCGCAATATGAGGGTAACACATCTGGTGTTGAGCAGCATTACCCTTAGTTTCATTTAAACTGTAATGTCTATGGAGGTGGGTTTGTCTTTTGAGCCCTGCTTAAGAAAGGCACTATGGTGGTAGCAAGAGCCTTAGCCAGCATTCAAAATTCCAAGGGTGACAGGTGCAAGCTGTCCATAGTGAAGCTAAGCGGCATGTTGAGCATGTCACCACAGGCTGACAGACACTGAATCCCCTATGAATGACACCAATTTGTTAGTCAACTGTTAAACATGATAAATTTGTCTGCATACTGTGACATCATAATTGGTGGGTGTAAGATGCTAGACAAGGTCAGGGTCATACTGGCCTGGGCTAGATGATCAGAGTGTTCCTCCATATATCATGTCATTTGGTCCAGGGAGTAACATCTGAGGTTTTATGCACCAGCATGGACAATGATGGTGCCAGTCCTGTACTTGCTTTGGAGTGACCTGACTGCATGTGTTATGTGGCAGATCCTGGCAACTGACAGACAGCCCAAAGTGACTATTCCCTTGTTTGGGCTGGTGAGTGGTACATCAGTGTGTCTGACAATAAGTGCTGCCTATTACAAGTGTATTAGGTGTGTTATATAGCCTGAAGGGCAGTGACTGTGTGGCACACTGACATTGTGAACTATGTGATATGTGGGTATTGTAGTGGGGTAGCAGTTGAGTGTGTGTCTGCTTTGGAGGTCTCTGCTGCTTAGGCAGAGTTCATTTACAGTATCCAAGTATGTCTATGTGTGATAATGTGGTTTGAGTGCTGTCGCTAGAGGATATGTGAGACTGATATGTGGTGTGTGTGGGTTACCTCCACCACCTGATAGACTGTGCCAGTCATGGGTTGAGATAGTTCAGCACCCTGTATGTCTATATAGGTGCATCTCACACATATATCTGAGTTTGTCGGGAGGAGGAGAGGGTTGTCCTGTGTACATGAGGCAGATGTGACATTGTGTCAACATCACAATATTCACCAGCTGGACTGGAGAGTACACACGAAACCGACCCCTGGACATGCCAGGATATTATGATGACATACTCTGTAGCCTTATCACAAATGATCAGTAGGGTGTTAAGTGTGTAAAAGAGTATAACAGGGATTAGTGCTCAGGTTTGTTGGTGTTTTGTAATGAGTAGCTGAGAATAAGTCCAGACTGAATCATGACACTATCTTCAGCTATGTCATAAATAGCAATGTACACCCATATATGACCTGAGTCAGGGACAACTGTACCTGACTGACAATGCCGACATCCTGACAGACAGGCCCATATATACATACCCACCTCCCACTGACGAAAGTCCATATCATCATACCAGGAGATATCACATGTAGAATGGATGAGCAGCTACCCCCAATACCAAAAGCATGGCAGCAAGTGGAATACATTGATTCCCAATATGTGTCATGCATAAACTACAGAACAAACAGATCCTGCACCTGAACAGTCAGCTGAGCCTCACCCCCTACACAGGATGTGGAATCATTGAATGTGTTACAGCAATATATGGCACTCCCCACAAGTGTTGGTGCACAACACACAATGGGAAGTACAGTCCAGTACGCCTATGAAGTCTGATCTGCAAGGTCATGGAGTCCATCATGGTTGAAGTCATAAACAGAGCTAATGGAAGTTGACATACACACAACCCTACCAACTGTGGTATGTTCATCTGCTGATCATGGTTCCCAAACATGCTAGACTGTTTGCAAGGCAGCCACCCAGGACATACATCACTGAACACAGCTACACATATCTCAGACTTTGAATAGCCCTTTATCAACATCCCAGACACATGTAGTATCCACAAAACCAACAAGCCATGCATAAATATGTGTTGACATATGATGGAATGTCAATGTGTCCACAGATAGATCACACAAGATAAGGATTATGAGGTCCTGTTCAAGCTGTTGACACCTGCTGACCCCACATGGACCATTCCTAGAATGGCATAAAACAAAGTGTACACATCACCATGTCCAGTCTGATGATGTCACCCTCCTATACATACAGCAGGAGAAGGAAAACTAGCCAGTAAAGCAAATAGTGCTGTGTTAATGCGTCTCTCTCTAATATCATAACATAGTTAGGTAGGGGTTTGAATCTTGCAAACACTGACGGTGTGTGGGGTAGGTATGTGTGCAGTTTCCTTTGAGAGGAGTGCCCTTTTTGGAGACTGGGAAGACTCATTAAAAGAGGTACATTCCTCTTTGGAAAGTCTGATGATGTCACCATCCTACAAATACAGCAGGAGAAGAGAAACCAGCCAATAAAGCAAATAGCATGCCATGTTAATGCGTCTTTCTGTAGTATCATAACCATACTTAGCTAGGGGGTTAAATCCTACACGCACTGTGTGTGTATGAGGGGATGTGTGTATGTGTGCAGTTTCCTTTGAGAAGAGTGCCATTTTTGGAGACTGGGAAGACTCACTAAAAGAGGTACATTCCTCTTTGGAAAGTCTGATGATGTCACCATCCTACAAATACAGCAGGAGAAGGAAGCAACAGTCAATAAAGCAAATAGTGTGCCATGTTAATGTGATGCTCTCTGGTATCATTACATAGTTAGATAGGGGTTTGAATCCTGTAAACACTGACTGTGTGTATGTGTGCAGTTTGCTTTGAGAGGAGTGCCCTTTTTGGAGACTGTGAAGACTCACTAGAAGAGGTACATTCCTCTTTGGAAAGTCTGATGATGTCACCATCCTACAAATACAGCAGGAGAAAGAAAAACCAGCCAATAAAGCAAATAGCATGCCGTGTTAATGCGTTTCTCTCTGGTATCATCACATAGTTAGATAGGGGTTTGAATCCTGTAAACACTGACTGTGTGTATGTGTGCAGTTTTCTTTGAGTGGAGTGCCCTTTTTGGAGACTGTGAAGACTCACTAAAAGAGGTACATTCCACTTTGGAAAGTCTGATGATGTCACCATCCTACAAATACAGCTGTATTTGAGGAAACCAGACAATAAAGCAAGTAGCGAGCCGTTTTAATGCACCTCTCTGTAGTATCATCACATAGTGAAGTATGGGTTTGAATTCTATAAACACTGACTGTGTGTATGTGTGCAGTTTCCTTTGAGAGGAGTGCACTTTTTGGAGACTGGGAAGACTCACTAAAAGAGGTACATTCCTTTTTGGAAAGTCTGATGATGTCACCACCCTACAAATACAGCAGGAGAAGAAGAAGCCAGTCAATAAAGCAAATAGCACACTGTGTTAATTTGTTTTTTTCTAATATCATCACATATTTAGGTAGGGGTTTGAATCCTGCAAATACTGAGTGTGTGTGTGTGTGTGTATGTGTGCAGTTTCCTGGAGGGGAGTGTTTGTATGTGTGCAGTTTCCTTTGAGAGGAGTGCCCTTTTTGGAGACTGGGAAGACTCACTAAAAGAAGTACATTCCTCTTTGGAAAGTCTGATTATGTCACCATCCTACAAATACAGCAGGAGAAGGACAAGTCAAGCAAGCCAGCCAATAGCGTGCAATGTTAATGCGTCTCTTTCTAGTATCAGCCTATAGTTAGGTAGGGGTTTGAATCTTGCAAACACTGACTCCGTGGGGGGGGGTGTATGTATGCAGTTTCCTTTGAGAGGAATGCCCTTTTTGGAGACTGGGAAGACTCACTAAAAGAGGTACATTCCTCTTTGGAAAGTCTGATGATGTCACCATCCTACAAATATAGCAGGAGAAGAGGAAATCAGCCAATAAAGCAAATAGCGCTCTGTGTTAATGTGTCTCTTTTTAGTATCATAACATAGTTAGGTAGGAGTATGATTCCTGCAAACACTGACTGTGTGTGTTTCACTTTTGGTCAATGCGTTGTGGGTTTTTGGTTTTACTATGGTAGGACATATTATGATTAAAACAGTAAGTACATTGCACACATCAGGTATCTGCGTGACAAATATATATGTGTACAGGTCCCCTCAATCAGTACATAGGTGTGAAGCCTGCATACTACATGAATACATCTGTTTCCATTGACAGATTGTGCCGCTGCTTCTCAGATCGTATGTCACATATGTATGTATGTGACAAGGCCGTCTACTGTTGTGATCTGTGGCCAAGGTTATCTGTGCCACACACACCCATGACATTTACTAAAGAGTAGTGTGAGTGAGGGTATATGTGTGGGGTATATGTCAGACATGTTCATACACAACAACGACTGGCAATAATGGACAGTCTGTATAGGTGTACAACTGCCTTGTGGATATGCATTCAGGCCTCTAATGTCTTATGTGATACACCGAGGGACTCCACAATACCTATGGATATGTGGATACCAAGGGACACATGACATAACACGAGGCTGTATGTACACATTGGTACCCAACATACATGTTGAGGTCTACCATTGATGTGGTACTGATGGGATAATATGTATAGTAAATGTGGATGACTATGCCATAGCCGGCTTACTGCTATACAGCATGTATCAGACAACAGGTGTCTGTCTGTATGATACCCTTGTGTAGGATATGCGTCCCATCCAGGGAATGCATTGCAGGCCAATGCATGCATTTCCAGATGTGGATGGACACATCCCTAGTGTGTTTGCATGTACCTAAGGGGGCTATATGCCAAACAGGTGTGGTCCCAGGAATGGGTGGTGGTCAATACCACTGGTTAGTGTTAGAGTATAGTACCAGAAGGATCCAACTGTTACTGAGTTCCCTACAACTGTGTGTCATTTGTCAGGACATCATCCAATGATTGCTTATAGTCATGCTGTTGAGGTTGTGTATACTACCAGACTGCAAATCATTGACAGATATTAACAGTATCACCCACAGCATAGTGTCAACCCATGACATACACACATGTGGACCCATGTTAGTACATAACTGTAGTAGAATGCATAATGGTCATTGAATGTTACTATGAGATGTTAACAATGTGTACAACAGGGTATGCAACACATCCCATGTGTCCACCATGCACGTACATGCAGACAGTGCACACCCACCATGTTCACATATGTACACTTGCTAATCTGTACTGCACACATCACACACATACTGTCCACTCACTAACACATGCTGGCAACACATTACACTTCAGCCAAGTGGCACATGGGTGGACAATACATACTCAGACCTAACAGTGGTGTAAACAATGCTACATTGACAATCAGAGTTTTGATGCATAATACCTGCTCAGGCATACCCACAATGATGCCATTACATTTTCATGTTGACAACTTGCTAATATTGCTACACTGCTATAATGTCACCCTGTGATTCAGCACCATGTTAGCTTGTTCCTGCATCAATGTTACAGATGACAGGAGGTGACACAAGTATCATCATATGCACAGGGTGTGTTGTTGCTTGCCAGAGCCTGACATTAACCCATCCAATCAACATGTCTGTGTGTGTGTGTGTGTGTGTGTGTGTGTGTGTGTGTGTGTGTGTGTGTGTGTGTGAGGGACAACAGTACACCATGGGCCAATGTTGATGTAATGTGTGTGTGTATGTGTGAGCCCTAGTTGTTTGTTTAATGTGGGTGGGTGTGTCTGCATGCACACAGCTCCACCATGTGGCTGCCATATATGGTAGTTTGTGGGACAGCCACAGACAGTACCTGCTAGACTGTACAGATCACTGTCTCCAGCCATGGACACAGTACCTGTGCCTGGCAGGGGTGCTACAGACAGTATCGGGTACCAACCCCGACTGGGTACTGTCATCAGAGGCAGAGGTATGATGACTGGACCCATGTCCCTGCTGAGACTGGCCAGAGCCACGTGCATGTGGTCTACTGGAACGGTCAATGGACAGGCCAGCCCCAGCATGGCTGGGGCTGGAACTGCTACTATGGGAGTGGCTGTGAACTGTGGGCCAATCGCAACCACTGTCAGCTGTTGCTGTTGCTGGCATGCATCCACGTCGACGTCGCAACCGTCATGCACGGTCCTGACTCATGGAAGACATATTGTGGAGGGCATCTACTGTCTCCCCTGATGTCTATCAATGACCTCGGTGTAATTCCGGATGGCACCGACAAGGTCACGGATGCTGTCATTGATAGTGGTGTAATGGACCCTCTGCACCCTAAGTCCCTGTCTGGTGCACCGTTCCATACGTGCCTGAGCCTGCATTACAGCCCGGAACATACTGGACATTGTAAGACCTGTGAGGGCACATCTGCCAGGGGCAATATGACCAGCGGTGTTCCCCCGAGAACCCCTGGACCCCCGCCTATGTGGTATCATTCCAGGAATCCAGCTATGGCTGCTTTGAGGGGATGTAAGTGCCATGGGTACCACACTCTCCTGGTCAATGCCAACTGTATGCTGTCCCTTGCCTATGACCATTGGTGATGAGGGATGTATTGGCAGTATGAGTGTGCGCATAGATGGGGTTGAACGCTGTGTACTGTCGATTGGCAGATCAATGACAGACCCTGTCAAACCTTCTTGTGCCAGAATACATGTCTCATCATCACCACTATTCATGGCAGTGGCTTCAGGTTCCCTGCTGCTTTCGGCCACCCCTAACTCAGCACCTGTGAGAGGAAGACAGGAAACACACTTTACAGTCTGCACATGATGCATGCACACATGCACACATGCACACACGCACACATGGACACATGAACACATGCACACATGCACACATGAACACATGCACACATGCACACATATACACTCCTCACTACAGCACATACACACACACACCAGCAATCCAACACATACTCTATAGTGGGTGAAGGTGGGTGCCAGTATCACAAGGCAAACAGTCAACACACACGTGTCAGCATGCAGAATATGTGTTGCACAAGACCATGCAGTGCAAGTGTAGGCACCCCTATTTCATGGCAGTGTGCATGGCTTTGATGCAACTGTGTAGTTGTTCAGTGATTGGCTACACCCTGGAACACAATGTGTACCTGGACACAACATTGCTGTGCAAGTATTATCAGCTCTGCAATGCCCTGTGCACCATCACTCAAAGGTATACATGCCATGGCTGCATATGTTATCTGTGTGACACATAGATTTCCATGTCTTGCATGCTATGTACACACAATGGATGATCGGTGCACGTTGACATGAAGGAATCTCAATGCTCGACATGGCCAGTGTACAGTGGTTATGGTGAGTGTGGGACATATTGCAGATATGTCGGTGCCAGCCATGGCATGGCATGCTACACAACTGCAATATTAAACACCACACATACCCAATGTGTGTCATGTGACCTATACACCCACTAGCATTCCAGGACATATATGCAACACTTTGTTCGGATGGCGACTGCTGTGCATATTGTGTATACTGGCATATGTAAGTACGCACACAACATGCTATGCATATTGTGTATAGGTGCCTATGTTTGCACACACACAACATTGAGGTGCACAGCAATGACTGCTATGAGTAGTACAGTGGTCACTGTAACTGGATGGGGTGTAGTACCCTGTGCCATCATCATCATGCATCTTGTGTTCACTCACAGCTACTAATGTGTGCAAGACCAATGCCTAGCATGTTGTACCTGAACTGCAGTGCCGTGGCTACGTTCACAATTACACAGCCACTTTGTACATGGGTGTGTGAGGTGCCCGATAGTGAGCATTGCCTAACATGACTGTGTTATGTGTTGAAGAGTGTTGCACAGCCCCATGATAGGCCTCTACCCCTGAGGTACATCATGTATGTGTGTGCATGACATGTGGGATACTGAAGTGTGACCTTACAGCGGGTGTGTGGTAATGCCAAATGTAGCATGTTTTCGTGTCCTGCGTATGATAAACGTGTTCTGTTGTGTACAGCTGTAGCAACTATGCATATCCAATATGCAGTACAGTGTTGCCACAAATGTGTCTGCTGCTCTGTGCATTGCATGTGATTGAGGCAGCTACTGACTTTACTGAGATGTTTAATGTCTCATAGCAAACATGCACAGCATGCATTATGCGTAGGTGTGTTATGTGTACATGGCCTACAACTCACCTATGACATGCACATGTCATTACCAATATTAAAGTGTTAACACACTCACCAGCATGTATCATCTGCCCTGCTGCCACACCAGAGGGACCTACAAGAATATGACACAGTTTGTCAGTGGTCACAACTGTGGCATTGCTACTGTGAGTGTGCTAAACTACAGTAGAACAACAGTCAACAGTCACAGGTGTACAGATACTATTCCAAATATCAGTATTGCACAGAATAGGCAGCACAACTGCTGAACACACAGTACACATCTCACATATGCATATCCTAACAATACAGGTAACAGTAGTCTACAGCTAGGGCATATTACCTGCATGCTCCATGTCATCATGCTGGGTGGCTCCGGCCTCCATGATGGCACATGTGTGATGCTGTTTTTGCTGTTCACCAGGAGCCACCACGCTTAGGAGCAGCTCCTCCACTCTGGTGAGGGGGGGATGTATGGCCACCCCACCACCTGTGACAAGCTGTTGTCTATGGATATCAGACGCACGCCGCCAGACATGTCTAATTAAATCACTGCAGTGATGGTGTACTTGCTCATATGTCCAGTTATGCATGCCTATGTCATTTACCCTAAGAAAAAGATCTTGCCACAGTGCAGTACGTTCATGCTGGTGCTGACTGGCCCTGGAAAATAGCAGTATATAGTGCTGCACCAGGCTGTTATGTATTTTCTGTTCCTCTGCAGCTGTATAGGATGGATTGCGTTGATGAGCCATAGCCCTGGAAGACAACTAAGCAAAATATGTGTGAGCAAGTCATGTGGCACACTTAACATTATTAAGTACAGATATCACTTAACTGCCATATATAACATCTGTTTCTCTGTCAGAGGATAAACACGTTATATACCACATATCAGTGCTCAGCCCACAACTGGCTGACAGTGCCTGCCACACTCCATATAACAAACCAGTATACACCAGTACTCGGCACACTGTTTGGGATACAATGCACAATCTCGCCACGGGGGTATACATCAAGCTAATGCATGAAGAAATATGTCATCCAATGCAATGAATGTAAAGTACATTTACAGTATTACCAGTAAACCACCCTAGTCATTGATGCCATACCCCTACCTAGCATATGTGCACGGTTGTTAATATAGCTGGCATACTGCTGTAACAGAGTATACATGTTGCTAGGTACACACACATACCCTGTAACACACATGTGATTGCGGGCATGGTACATGCATCATTACACACACATCAGACATACATACAACACAAAAATGTATGCTGACACAGATGAGCATTACCTGTGTACCTTACAGTACTGTGTACCCCTACATACTGATACCTATGTCTGAGGTATGTAATCTGTGCAGACTACAGGAAACACACAAGACAATGTTACCAGGGAATGTGAACATACACCATACTGTGCTGTTTAGGCCTACAACTTCAGGTAGTACAACAGTTCATATGTGAGCTGTATTCACCAGCAGTACCAATTACTGAGCATACATGTATTGCTTCAGCCTACAATGGGACGCCACAGTCATACA
This sequence comes from Protopterus annectens, assembly GCF_019279795.1. Taxonomy (NCBI): domain Eukaryota; kingdom Metazoa; phylum Chordata; order Ceratodontiformes; family Protopteridae; genus Protopterus; species Protopterus annectens. The sequence continues at coordinate 253,289,576 of NC_056732.1, forward strand.
CAAGGAACTACGTCGCAACATATGCCATCCTACTATGTCTGCATCCCAATAACTGACACATCTTTCTCTGGCCTCACACCTAGGACACAAACTACCATGACAGAAACAACCTCACACTAAGCTATCACACCTTTACAGACCTTGCACACATTCACTGTCACACTCATTCCACCTCACATAGCAGGTATTGCACTGAGTACATGTGTGTGTGCATTGTGTCATAGGTAGGTAATACGCTATTGGCCCTAGGGCCTAGAGCAGCCTAGCCATATGCTACCCTGGCCTTTGACACACATGTAATGTCATTTCACATGCTCCTGTCAACCGAATACACAGAGGTGACTCCCAGGGCATATTACCTATCTCCCAAACAATCATCAGGGGTATGTATGACATCCGCTAATGAGGAGCATTGTTTGTTAGTGCTGGGTGGTTTAGTCCAGAGTATGACATATTTGTGGATAGGAACCTGTACCTCCAGCATGTGCTGTTTAGTGAGGTGTTGAGGATTTGGGCCCTATGTCATGTAGCCCGGAGGGATTGTGAGGTGTTGACATGGTGGTTGGCTGACTTCTATGTGTTTGACATACCTCTGTATGTCCAGCAGAGGTAACCTCTGGATGGGTGGTATGCAACTCACTCTAGCTGTGGTTTTGTGAGTCAGTCTGCATAGAGCATGTGTTTGAGGGCAGTATTACTCTTTGTGAGGTATGTCTGTGGCCTTTCCACTTGCTATAGTTGTCATGTGAGGAACATACCACATGGGGCATTGTGATGAGTAGACGGGAACACTGCCTATATTTCCCTAGATGACACACCTTTTGTGATGACACGTACCACGTAGACAGATTACAAGACTAGTGTGGCACTGTGAATATCAAAGGGGTGGCTACTGTCCACCTGTGTCCCATGTTCCCTTCTAACACCTTCAGTGTTAGACAGGCTACCACCTATGTGGAAGTTACTGGGTAAAGTGTTTTGGAATGGGGTATGGCACTGCAGTACCAACACTGGTGTTCAGTCCATGCCTTGGTCAACAGGCACCTGTTGCAGTATGTATGACCCTGTGTCTCCCTCCCTCTCTCTGTCTTTCTCTCTCTCTCTCTCTCTTATAGGTTCATAGGTTCATAGGTTCATACTAGGCTATCTGCCCAAGGGCATTTATAAGCCTAGCCCATAGTTATGTGGCTTTCGCCACCCCTTTAGTTTGAATAAAACTATGCCTATTATTTTGCTGTGCCTCTGTCAAGCAGTGACACTGAAGTAATCCCTGGGGTATATCTGCGATCTCCCATCCATTGGTCAAGATTCCTCTTGAACAAGGCCAGCGAGGTGCTCTGCCTCACATGTACCAGGATTTTGTTCCACAGCATAGGGATTCTCTGGGTGATGAATCTGTCCCTCCAGCACGTTCTATTAATAACCGTGTCAAGGTTTAAGTCTCCCGCCCTTGTGTTCTGAGGGATCTAGATTTTTTGAGGTGAAGCATATTCATCAAATCTGGGTTTGACATGGCCTTATATGTCAGGCACAGGTCACCTCTGAGCAAGCGGTATGAGACTGAATAGAGCTGGAGTTCTTTCAGTTGGGCAGCATAAGACATATTTTTGAGACCCTTTATCCTTTTGGTGAGGAACTTTTGGGCCTTTCCAGCTGCTGCAGGTGTCGGGTCAGATAGAATGGGGCATTGTACTCAATCATAGGTCTAATGAGTGATGAGTACAGGGGGATGATGACCTCCCTTGATCTAGATGTGAATCCCTTCATGATCAGGTGGGCAATGTAGAAGGTTTTCCTAACTACTTTAGCAACATGAGTGTCAAACGAAAGGCTACTGTCAACCTGGGTCCCCAGATCCCTGATGACTTCTTCTGTGCTCAGTGGATTGCCACCTATATGGTAGCTAGGGGTAACCTTGTTTTTCCCAAGGGTATGACTATGCATTTCTTGGCGTTTAACTTTAGGCCATGGCTCTGGCACCAGTTGTCCGTTTCTGTGAGGCCCTTCTGAAGGATATCTGTGTCAGATGTGTTTTCGACTATGGTGCCAGTTTGCAGTCATCTGCAAACTTTGTCAGCCATAACCCTCCTGTGTTTGCTTGTACTTCAGAAAAGTAGATGCCGAACAAGAGTGGACCCAGGACTGAGCCCTGTGGGACACCACTTGTGACAGGCTTTGAGTCTGACATGGCTCCAGCAACTCTGACCCTGTGGGTTCTGTCACTTAGCCAGTTTGCAACCCATCTTGTGATGTATGGGTTTACATTCAAGCTGATGAGTTTTTCGATGATACCTGAGTGGGGTATTGTGTCAAAGGCCTTTGCCAGGTCGAGATAGGCTGTATGGACTGCCTTTCCCTCATCAATGGCCTTGGTGACTGTCTCGAAAAAGTCAACCAAGTTTAAAAGGCATGATCTGCCTTTGACAAAGCCAAACTGGGTTGGATCCAAAGTCTGCAAGTTCCCTATGTCTTTATTTATGAGTTCCATTATGATCCTCTCCATGGCTTTGCAGATAAGGCTTGTCAAGCTAATGGGATGGTAATTTCCAGGGTCGGTGGAGGCACCGCCCTTGTGAAGTGGGACCACTCCTTGGGTATGTATCCTGAGGTGAGGCTAAGATTAAACAGCTGTCCTAACTGGGTTTAATTCCTCATTGAGTTCATGGAGCACACAGCCGGGGACACCATCCGGTCCCATGGATGCTGTGTTTTTTGCCTTGGAGAGAGCAGTTCTCACCTGGGCATTGGAGATGTTTGGGGGGGTTACAATCCTCTGGTATAGATATCTCTCCTTTTGGGGGGAGAAGTTTGCACTGAACCTGTCAGCCAGTATGTTGGCAATGTGTGTAGGTTCAGTAATCTTCACATCATTTTGAACTAATTCTGAGCATATCTGGGAGTTTCCTCCTAGGTTTCTAACATAGCTAAAGAAGGCCTTATGATTGTCTTTTGAGTACTTGGCGATTTTTCTCTCAAAATTTGCCTTGGATGATTTTATGAGAGCTCTTAGTTTTTTACTTATAATGATCAAAGGTGTCTTACCTTTCAAGGATTTTGCTCTATCTTGTAGTAGCTTCCTCCTTTTGTTGTAGAGCTTGTTTATGGCTGGGGTCCACCAGACTGAACGCTTGCCTTTGGTACAAAGAGTCTTAGTTTTGTTTGGGATTGCCTGATCCATGCAGTCCTGTAGGTGCTGGTAGAAGGCATTTGTAAGTGATTCAGTGGTTTGAGTAATGTTTACCACTGGCTCAGGGGCCTTAAAGGAGACCACACTTGTTTTAGAAGTGTGAAGTTGGCTTTGAGAAGTTTTTCACTGTGGTCTTTTTATTTCAGGTGGGCGGGATGAGGCCCTCCAGCGAGATTAGTTTATGATCTGATCTCACCAGTGAGGGGTATACTTCTGGTGTTGAACATTGTGATCCCATGTTTGTGATGATGAGATCAAGTATGTTTTCTCCTCTTGTGGGGATGGTGACTAGTTGTTCCATGGCATTTGAGTTTATGAACTCCAGGAACCTTTGGGCTAGAGTGTTTGGGCTTGAGTAGTGTTCCCAGTCTATATTAGGGTAGTTGAAGTCACCTAGTATGATGGTGTTTGGAGATACATTTATCCCCTCCAATGTTTTCAGGAAGGCCATGTGTGGTTCCTGAGTTTGAGAGGGTGGCCTGTAACATGCTACAAATTGCAGCACAGTCTTGCCTATGGTTAATTGCACCTGGATGGTCTCCGATGCATCGTGCGTTGCCACCAACCTTGAGGTGTGGGTGTCCTTTATGAATATGGACACCCCCCCTCCTTTCTTGGTGTTGTCCGGATTTTGGGGCCGGAACGCATGATATGAGGTGAAACCTGATAGTGCTGGGGTGCTCTCAGGAGCCTTGAACCAGGTTTCTGTCACAGCACAGACATCGATGTTCTCCATACTGAGAAGGGCCTCGAGTGCTTGCATCTTGAGATTGAGACTTCTGGCATTGAGCAGCATTACCCTTAGTTTTTTTCCTTTTTTGTGTTCTAGGGTGGTAGGTTTAGAATTTGAGCCTTGCCTAAAAAAGGCACTATGGGGGTGGCAAGAGTCTTTGCCAATATCCGGAAGCCTAGGGGTGACAGGTGCAAACCGTCCCTTGCGAAGCAGCGTGGCTTGTCCAGCATGTCATCCCAGGCAGACATACATTGGATCCCCTTTGAATGACACCAGAATTTAAGCCAATTATTAAAGCTGATCATCTTATCACTGTATTGTGGCATCATTCTAGGTGAAGGTAGGATACTGCTCAAGGTCAGGGTCATACCTGCCTGGGCTACATAATCAGAGAGCTCCTCAATGTCTCTTTTCATGTAGTCCAAGGAGGTACATCTCAGGTCGTTGACACCAGCGTGGACAATGACTGAGTCATATTTGTACCTGCTGTTGAGAGACCTGAGTGCTTGTGTTATGTGGCGGATTCTAGCGCCCGACAGGCAGCTTACTGTGACCTTCTCCTTACTCAGTCTGGTGAGCGGGACGTCAGTGTGTCTGACTATGGAGTCACCTATGACAAGTATGTTTGGTGTTGTATTTGGCCTTAAGGGCAGTGACTGCTTTGCACATTGATTTTGTTGTTTATGTGTTGTTTGTGTGGTGTATTGAGTTTGCAGTTGCTTGGGTGTCTGCTTTGGAGGCCTCTGCTGTTTAGGTTAATTTTACTCAGAGCCTCCGAGTATGTCTTAGTGTGTTTATGTGCTTGATTCAGTGGTGTGGTTGAGTTATGTGAGACTGGTATTGTGGTGTGTAGTTGCCTTCTCCTCCTGCCTGGTCTTGCCAGTCCTGAGTTGAGAGAGCTCAGCCTCCAGTCTGGCTAAATAGCTGCATCTCTCACAAGTGTTAGTGTTACGTGGGAGGAGGAGAGGGTTGTCCGTGTACATGAGGCAATTGTAACATTGTCTCAGAATTCCCAGATTCACCAACTGGGCAGGAGAGGATGCCAGCATCTGACCCTTCGACATGCTAGAAAGAATTATGAGTTGGTATGAGACAGAAAAGTAGTGGGCTTAGCAGGGAAGTGGGCACTCCTGGGGTTTTTGCTAGTGAGAGATTTGTATAATATAGGAGTGCTTCACCTGCAAAGAGAATGCTTATAAGACAAGGGATATGCTTATAAGACAAGTGCTGAGCTTTTTGAGAGGAAAAAGCTATTTGGAACAAGTGCTGCACTTTTTAGTGAAGGTGTAAACTGTTTAGGTTCCTAACAGAGCAGTTCTAAGGGAAAAATTGAAGAACAGACTTTCTGGAGCCAGAAAGAGTTTAACCTTGTTTAACCGGCGCTGCCCGATGCTGCTCTAGTGGCAACTCCACGCTAAATCGCGTTTATATATATATATATATATCTATACATATTACATAGCTATGCATAGCTATACATATCTATTCATATCTATACATAGCTATATATATCTATATATATCTATATATATCCATATATATATATATCTACACACACACACACATATATATATATATGTGTATATCTTCTTCTTTCGGCTTTTTCCCGGTCAGGGGTCGCCACAGCGGATCACCTTGTCCGCACATTGAATGGCAGTGGAATTTTTCGGTGTCGAGTTGCCAGCCCGGCACCCAACCTTCCACAGAAGGCACACTCACACGCACACCTAGGGCCAATTTAAAGTGTCCAATCCACCTGCAGCATGTCTTTGGGATGTGGGAGGAACGGCACCGGAGGAAACCCACACAACCACAGGGAGGACATGCAGACTCCGCACAGAAGGCACCCCAGCCGGGGATCGAACCGGAGAACCTCTTGCTGTGAGGCGGCAATGCTAACCACTGCACCACCGTGGCCGCCATATATATCCATTGCTGTACATTTAGATGCACATATAGGCACATATACTGCCCACATTTCATGGTGGGGATGTCAATTGTGCAACAGTTGTGAGACATACGGTTATGTAATAATATTGCACAGTGTTGTGTAGAATGCATTTTGCTGTCCTCATGCAGTATAGCTGTAGCAGGCCTCACTGCCTGTAGCACAGTCCCACAGCGTTTATCCACCACATGACATATACCGGCACTGCTTGCTGTCTGCAATGCGAACACACTACAACCTACATACATTTGTGCACATATCAACCTTCAATGACATATATATGTCCAGCCTTCACTAACAGTTGCAGTATGCCCCTTGCCCTATGCACATGTGCATATACATATAGATACGGACTGCTGCCACATATGGATGATTCACAGTATGTAGAGTACCCTTCAGACACATCATTTGGATGCCTGCAAATACATATCTGGTACATACCTTATGTTTGTATTTTTCACCTCCGTCTGTTGTAGCTGTTGCTTTTTTTTTTTTTTTTTGGTTTTGGTTTCCTCTGTGTGTTGGTCTTTCTTTTCAGTGTCTGTCTCTTACAGCCTGTTTGTCTCCATCTGTCTGTCTGTCTCTGTCTGTCTGGCTCTCTCACTGTCTCTCTCTCTCTCAGTTGGTGCAATGATATTATGCATGTGTGAACAGCAAGTACAGGCTGCTTTTCTAGGTATCTGCACATGTGCATGTGATGGCCTCTGCACCAGTTGGTGCCTACTATTTAGTAATTGCATGCAGCCTGCTGTGTGGTAATTGCAGTACTCACTGTGATTGCAGGACACTGCTATAAAATGCTAGGTTAGGTAGGCGTAGCCCTTTCAGTTGTGCAAGGTGGGGCCCATGCTTGTTTGCTGTGGACTCTGTTGTCTCAGTTAGAAGGTTGGTATATGTCTCATATCTGAAGCTAGAGTTGTAGCCAGTGATATGCATGTTGTACTGAAACCTGACTGTTGCTTCTTCCAGTGCACTCTTCTCAGTGTGTAAGTTTACTCACACCTCCTAATACTAACACTGGATACATGGGAGTATGTACTTTCTTTTCAAATTAGAGAATTAACTGGCATACAACTGTAGTTATTGCAATGTGTTCCTATGGCTTTCCTATTTTCCGTTTACATTCACTCATTGTAATGCATGATACATTTCTTACAGCACCAAGTTATTGTATATCTGCTGTGGCTTAGTGGTACTGCATGCAGACTGGTGAGTCCAAGATGTGGGGTTCGAAACTGACAAGGGTATTTTATTTTGCTGCTGAGCAGTACAAGTGCCCTGTCATACACAGTGACTAAGGGAATTTTAAGCAGTTGTAAGTGGGTTTGCGTGGGTTTGTGCGACGCTTTGCTAAGCGCACACTGGAGCAAACCCACTAACCACTGCTTAAAAGTGCTTTCTCCCACTAACCCCCATTCTAATTTCTTTTAAAGAAAAGAAAATGGGGAGATAGGAAAGTGGTGAAAAGGGGGGAACAATGAGGGCACACAGTAGGTAAACAAGCTCGGGATGTGCAGGACGGGTGTAGGGAAGGTCCATAGCTGCCCATTTCTTTAACAGCAACAGCTGTGCATATGCAATGAATTTGGAGTGAAATTTGAAACCTTCCACCCCTGGGAGAGGGGTGAGGACAACAAAGTATGTTGTACTGCCAATTATAATTACCAGCTTACAGGTTTGTCCAATGGACATGTGTGCAAAATAGGCAGCTATGTATGGGGCATAATTTTTTTGTGGGTTTAGATTGCCCCTTTTTTTTTTTTTTTTTTAGGTGAGAGTGGGAAGTGAGGTAGAAGAAGTAGGTATGTCCAGGGAGGTAGGTTGGGAAGGTAAAGAGACAAGACAGACAAGACGCATATAGGGGCGGTGTATGACACATGGGGTGGGTGAACACAATTGACGGGGTTGGATGTTTGGAAATCGCAAGCCCATGAGCCCACAGATGGTAACAGTGGAACTGAGATCCCCACCCATGGGCAGTCACCATTGAACCTTCACAGCCCCTAGGGTGGCTGTTCTGGGGACTGTGTAGGATGGGCAGGCTCACCCATGAGACGTGCCACTCTTGCCTCAAGCTGGCGTAGGGGATCAGCGACTGAACGCTGGATCTCCCTATGCACCACAGCCCAGGCCCTTCGAAGGGTGACAGGTGGCCCTTCTCCGCCCACGCTTGCATGGGGGGGGACGAGCCCCATCCCCTGCAGCGCTTCCACCCGAAGGTGGCACAGGACCAATGGAGGAGGGGAGCCTGGGCTGGGCACCAGACCTGCTGTTGCTAGGTGCACTCGCTGGCTGAGGAGGGACAGGTGAGTCTGCTGGGACCGGCCTTCCCATAAGTTCTGTGATTAGGTGTGTTTAATTACAACATAAGCAAAACAGCATTCCAGATTAGTTGTAACAGCATGCAATAATATTCCCATTAACCCAACACACCAAGGGTACAACAGTTGAATAGCAAGCATAACACATGCGTATATTGAACCACAGTGGTTATTCCAACAGCATGCAGGGTTGTTTGGTAGCAACAGGCCACCATGATTGTGGTGTTTAAACTGGGCACATGCATCAATGTGAATGCACATATTTATAGAACAATAGGACATATGTCCCAACAAATATTTAAGATTAGACATACCCACTGAGGTGTGGAATTGCATGGTTTATGCAGATACAGTAGGGTGTATAAAAAACCTTGGTTAACATCTTATAATGACCTTTTAGTCTACACTACATTCCTAGTGACTGCAAGTGTATATCCCCTACCTGTATTATTACACTTGCCAACATACATTAGGTTGTGTACTGGGTTTGGCTAGTTCAATAAATGCTTGACTTATATCTGACATACTAACTGTAAAAGATGCAGATGTTACTGCTACATATTTCTTGATTGCATTTATATTTCTTTATCTACATATCTGGGATGTGTTCACATGACATTTTCACTGCGAGTTGTACAGAACCCTGCATTTCTTGATACACACTCACATTTCTGGGGAGAAAATAACATGCTACATGTGTGCCAGGTTTACATATTCATGCCAGCCACTAACTGCCTGTTGTGGACTGTATATATGTTTCACAGCTACTAGTACTTCCATCACCAACTTTATATGGGACTGCACAACTCTGGGTTGCCAGCACCTTTTCAAACAGTACTGTTTGTATACTGCAAGGGTACAAAAACATTTCAGACCCTGTGACACAGACAAACTCTGGGTTTTAGATCTTTATTAATGACATTACACACTCTTCCACAGGCTCACTCCTTTATTTGTTTTAACGGTGTATATGGCAGACATGTTCAAGACATATAATACCTGTATTAATAGGTTAGAACAATCTTTTTTCAGGCTCACTCACTTATTTTATATAACAGTGCCTGCAGAGATATTATTCCAGACATATGTTACCTTTCTTAATGGGTTACTACACTCTTTTTCTGCCTCTCTGACATTTTTATCTGACAGTACATGCAGAGGACTTATTCAGGCAATTTTATGGCTGTATTATTGGACTACAACACCTTCTTTCATGCTCTCTCCCATATTTTATATAACAATACATGCAGAATAATCACTAACCTGCCTGGTGGCAGAGCCTTTGCAGCCTATCAGCATAGGCTTGCTGATTCGTAGCATGGTCACCTGCAGCTGTAAAGTAAATGAAGGGATATTGAGACATACCTATCCGTTATACATACTCCATTATCAATTCTTACATGCTGCATACCATGGCTACATACTCAGTTGTGGGGCATCCCGCATCTCATGAGCCTCCTGTATCCATTGATTCAGGCGGTCCTGCTTTCATCTCTTCAGGTCTGCATGGTAGTGACAGACCTACTCACCAGTCCAAGGAATGCCTGTGGCACTGGTGAGGTCACGAGCTAACCGGTTCCAAGCCTCTGCCTTGTAATTCGTCCCTTGGAACTGGCCCTGCAGGAGTCTTGACTCATGACGGTGGACAAGGAGCCAAACCATGTATTTGGACTCCTTGATGCCCCAACGTTGCGCTTGGAAGCGTGTTCCCTCTCCAACACCAGACATTCTCACTGCAGATATGAGCTACAATCAGTTATGGCATGTATTCCCGCCTGTGGGGCTTAAATATGCTGCATTTCCCGCACTTATTTGTGATTGGCCGTTTTGTAAAATTCTCGGCTGACTGCATACCTGCTTAGTAATGGTTACACTACCATTCGTACGTATATGACTGTTAATAGTGGCTGTTTCCCCTATGTTGTCCTGGGTTCAAATCTTGTCATTCATTTTATTTTCATACTATCCAGAAAGGCTAGGAGGTGTGGCTGCATTTAAGCAACTTTGCTCTAAGTTGCTCCTCAGTGCCCTATGGTGCCCTGGTTGGCACGGCACGCACGTCTGTGCAAACAGATTGCACTGGGTAAAGTGCCGTTGAACTATGGGCAACTCTATTGCACTGGGTAAAGCACCATGAAACAATGGGCAACTGTATTGCACTAGGTAAAGTGCTATTCAACTACGGGCAACTCTATTGCGCTGGGTGAAGCGCTGCTTAAGCAATTTTATATCAGGATCCTTTAAAATATTTATTTTATTCACTGATACATTGGCCATTTCACTGCTTTTTGGTAATGTTTAAACATATTTGTCAGGTATTATTTCATATACTGATTTCATAAACAAATACAAAGGGGAGTGGTGGGACTTGAACTGTAAATGCCTCTTTTTTGTGCGAACGCTCTACCATTACGCTACTGCTATTTGGTGTGATTTGCATTAACATTGTTTCTTATGCTCTTCCATGTCAGAATTGCTAACTCTAGCTAAGCAATGGGCACACCTGCGCACACACGTGCAAATACGGGCAGCTATTTTGGGGATTTAAAAATATATTTAATGTTTTGCATTTTAGAACTGTGATAGGGGTTTACAATATCAGGGAGTGTGGTGTTGGGTGCAGGGACATTTGAAAGGACTCGCTCTTGTGTGTGTGCTTTGTTTCATTTTAAAACACTTGCAGGGGTGTGGACATTTAGACTGCTTGGCAGTCGGACATGCCCCCTGCTTTCTTACACGGTCCATGTAAGACTTACAGTTGAGTCAGCGTGCCCTCATGAATATTCATGGCATGCTGACGTCAAACCGTTCAACTGCAGCCTCTGAATAAGACTTATTAAGTCTTACACGGAGGATTAGTGAATCCGGGGGTAATTGTTACTCAAAATCTTATTGTTAACAGAAGTTGTTATAAGTTACTGGAGTAATGCTGTTTTATACTTTATGCATACAGGTGTTGCTATTTTAAATAAGTGATTTCAGTCCCACATGCAGTTGTGTAGACAGATTTATATTGTAAATGTAACAGTATATGAAGGCTGTTGGACTGATCATCCGCAATTCTTGTGGGTAATTCCTTGCACTTTGTGATGTAACTAAGGAATCCTACGGATTCCATCACTATCTGTATCTGGGATGTGATTTTGATGTTATAGATATTTCTTACTTCATTACTCCTAAAAAAAAAGTATTAAAACATGTGCTTTTGCTGTTATGGGCATTTCCTCAAAGATGCTCCTTAACAAATGTGTTAGCACTACTGGCTCAATATACTAAGGATCTGTACTGTCTGTGGCCTGCCTATAGATCCTGTGGTATTCCGATGCTTTCCCTAAGTTGCTCAAGTCTTACTTGCTGTAGTATTTTAATACAAGAAAGCAGACTCCTGTGGCATGTATGTATACATATATATATATATATATATATATATATATATATACACACACACGCACACACACACACACACACACACACACACACACACACACACATATATATATATATATATATATATATATATATATATATATATATATAAATATATGGGTTACCTTCATTTGATCGACAGCCCTTTTGATCTAAACTCATTTGATCGAAATTTAATTTGAATGACAACCAGTAATTCAGTACACGTCAAGGCAAATAACAGGGAGTTGTCCCCCTCCCCAATGTCGTGCGACCCTGGAGTTGATATATATAGTTGGGGGTGTGTGGGGGGTGTAGCCCCCCACATTGGGTGGGTGTGAGGGGGGGGTGAAGATTTTCTTCTTTTTTTTCTTTCTTAAAAGAAGAAAATAACACAAAAGTACAGATCTTGAATGAAAATAGGTGGGAGGCTTTGCCCACCACACCATGCCAATGTGGGGGGCTGCACACCCCACACCCCCCTAACTATATATACCAAATCCAGGGTCTCATGACCTTGGAGAGTGGGACAAATCCCTGTTATTTGCCTTGAATACTGGTTTTTGATCAAATAAACTTTCTATCAAATGAGTTTAAATCAACTGAAATTTCGATCAAATGAAGGTAACCCATATATATATATATATATATATATATATATATATATATATATATATATATATATATACTGTGACGGGTTCTAATCTCACTCACGAATTGTTAATTTTACAAACATGTGTGAAGGCATTTTTATTACTTTTTAGATGTCACGTAGTATTTATCACAGACAGTGTTATACTGACATTTGCATTGTACAGGAATGCATATTATGTTGATACATGCTGTTCACAAAAACAAATGCATAAATTGACTCATACAGGAATATTATTTCAGATGGCCAACCATTCTAGTGGTGACAACTTCTTCCTAGGAAAATAACATCATAATTGATGCTCTCTGGCAGCAAAGACATAAGTTTCTAGGCCATTCAGGTGATACGGTTTGGAAACATAAAATCTGGAAACCTCACCAACATGATCAATGCAGCTGGTGGCCACAACCAATCTTGTGATGCCTGTAGATGATGCTGCTTGGACATGATCCTTTGTACAGACAACAAAGTGAGACATTACAAGAGATTGAGGGATGACACTGGTGGACCACCATGATATCCCAATATTTCTAGTGTCACTGCATACAGCGGGAGGAGAGTGACACACCCCAGTGGTGGGAATGAAGCTAGAATTCCAGGCCAAATATGTATGTCTTTCTTTCCATTACATGGCCATGTTTGAGACAATCACTGCATATTGTTGTTGCATGGATATTCATGTATTGTTATTTTACAGCAGCAGAGTTGAATTATGCACACACATCCACACAGGGTTAGGATGATGAATGTAATTCTAATGACATGTATTCACAAATCATGTGGCACACCAGCTACTTGTCATGAATGAAGGACAAGAGCACAGACACGGTGAGATTATGGCTGCATTGGCCTCTCAGAATGAGAGTTTGCTAGCAGTCGCATGGTTGGTAGAAACCCTGGCTTCTATGGTACTGCAGCTGTGTTGTACTATCAGTAGGATTCTGCATTCCCTGACAGTGCTCAGTAGCTCCATTGGCCAACCTGTTTGTGGTCCAACCTGCACAGAGTTCAACTGCTGACCCATCTGCTGTGATCCTGCTGGTTACAAGGTCTTTAACTTGCAGTCAGCTCCTTCTTCTCAAAATGGTGTTCTCACCCCATCCATCTCCTCTGTAGGCAACCAGGGCAACATCTGTATCTGTCTGTATATGGATGGGGCAATACGGACCATGGTGTGAGATGTCAGTGAGGTCACTCTAGACTAAGTTAGAGTGTGTCCAACAGTTTAGTACACATAGCTGGCAAATAGTATTGAGATACACTTTACTGTGATATGTGTTTTCTGATCTTAAAATTTATGCATTATGTCCTGTGTAGTTTCTCTTTTTTCATGTTATATTGTAGAGATAGGAATGTGCAGCACTGATGTGTGCCTCTTACTGTTTTCCATTCAGTGATACAACAACCTGAGTGTGTATGCATACCTGTGCCAGTTGTTCCCTGAGTTGATGAGCTTTATTGTGACACACTTGCATATGTTAATTTTGTAATGTTATGATTATGGTGCTATATCTGATGCTCAGTGTGTACATCGACTGGGTACTTGCTATTAGATGCAATCTGTGCTGCTGTGGTGGAGCAACACCTGAACAGCAGTGTTTAATCTGTGTATTCATGTATGTTTGGCTTGTCATGACTCAAAGATGTAGAGCTGATGTGTCATGTAGCCAGGACATGTACTTGTGATCACACCCTACATTTCCTACACCTCTGTCTTCACTTCCCTCTATTCTCCTGCTCCTCCTCTGATACCTGTGGGATGCCCTCTTCAGACATCTGGGGTTTATGGTGTAGTTCAATCACACCTGCAGCTGGAATACTGCTATGTGCTCTAGTTAGCATGTTGTGCAGCTTGGCGCACACTGGTATTGTCTTTGCTGCCTTTTCAGGCGTGTATTGCAGTTCATCCTTGGATGTGTCCAGACATCTGAACCTAGATTTCAATACACCCAACACACAATCTATAGTGTTTTTGGTTGTTGCATTTGCTCTATTGTGGGCTTTCTCTGCAGGGTTTGATGGGTCACTGTCCTGTGTCATTAACCATAGCTCAAGTGGATAAAAAAATGTACCTGTTGTGGGGAGTGAAAACACATAACCGGGATAGATATTGTTGTGAGGGTTATGCTTAGCTTCCATCCTAGATGTGTTCTTGTACTTACCTAGTAGCAGTCTTTCAGGTATTTCATCTTGCTGGAATGCTGCCCTTAATCCACTTTGTCTCCATATGGCAGCGTCATGGACACTTCCAGTGTGTATTGCCATGATGTTTGTTATACTGCCATCTGCTGCACACACAGCTTGGCAGTTGATGAATGGTCAGCCCTTTTCTGTTTATGTATCAGTCTGCTTCTGGTTGTACTGGTGTCTTGACAGATATGTGTGAGTAATCTATTGCACCAACTACATGTGGGAAGTTTGTGATGCAGTAAAACTTGTGTATTGCAGTTCTCTGCCCCATGGGGATGGACTGGAAGTATATGTAGTCACCCACCTTGCTGCACATTGCTTCTAGGAATGTTGACAGGATACGACTAACAGCTATTTGTGATACTCCCACAGCATCCCCCGCGTGTCTCTGGAATGTCCCAGATGCAAGTAAACCGAGGCTGAGACACACTTTGGTTTCACAGAGAATGGGTTTTCCTTGCAGGGTCTGCACAGATATGTGTGGGATACACATGTTGCAGACAGCCTGCACCAGTTGTCTGTCTAGACACTGTCAATTATTTGCTGCTGTTCTGATTCTTGATGACTTCCTTCTAGGTTGCACAACCTCAGCCTCATTTATGGCTTGTATCACTGCAGCTTGTTGCAGTTCATTAACAGCAGGTTGCATTTTTATAAACTTTTGACATTTTGCTACAGCTTTCACCATAATCCATAGTATTCCCTTTAAATTACTTGGAGGTCTGTAAAGCATATGCCAAGTATTTCTGAAATGGAGTTGGTGAGGCTGTTTGTTGCATTTAAGTTGTGTTATGAGCACATGATGTGTTTTTGAATCAGACAGATGTGCTCTAAATCCCTAATTATCCTATACTGAATACTTAAGTACTCGAGCTGCCTTCAGCATGTCTTTTGAAATTCTGTCTGCAGCAGGTGCACTGAAGTCTTCGCTTGGTGTGCTGTGCTGTCTGCAGATAGCTTCTCAAACTCTACAGAGTCTGGACTGCAGTCTGTTTTCATTACAAAATCAGGTGAAGCAATCAAGAGAAACTGAGTTTTGACAAATTCAGTGTAAACACTACAGTATTCCTAAATTTCACTTCTCTTCATATGTATTAGTTACTCATTTTAATTCCTTATCTGAATTTTCTGCCTGTTTTAGATTTTGCATTTTTTTAGACTCACCTTACAGTCTGAAAGATATTAGAATATTTAGCATTCTACTTCTTTAAGGACTTAGTTTCATACTAGGTTATATATTATATATTGATTTTCTGTTAGTTAAACCTAGTTTTTCTCACTAAGTACTGCAAAATGCAGCGAACACTGGCTCATCGACCCTCATTCAGAGAAAATCATTTCAGCAATCTGAGTACCAAGGGTAAGTACATACTTGCCCTACAGCACAACTTTGACATTTTCTCCACTGTAGTGCATTCTCGGACTTGGAGTATATTGTTAGGGGGTGGGGGGGGGGCACAGCACTTGTGTGCATTCAATTTGCATAGCTGTCAGTCTGTTGTGCTGTAGGGCAAGTATTTACTTGCCCTCAGTAAATTCAGCCAATCTGTGAAACGATTTTCGCTGAATGAGGGTCAACGATCTGGTGTTCGGTGAAATTGCATTGCAACAAACTAATATAGACCCAAAATATAATTATATTTATATTCTGGTCTTTTTTTGGTACTTAAACCTAGTTTTACCAACAAAGCACTGCAAAAATATCATTATATTTATATTGTGGTCTTAATTACTTTGCATAATTTAAAGTCAGGTAAAAATGTATTTATGTGCATATACATTTGTGTGTCTGTGCTATGTGATATGACACAAACACACACATATACACACACACAAACGCACGCAAACAGACAACATTTTTGCTCTGCTTGATATGCCTACTGCCTTTGCTTTGATATCCTAACTAAAATGTTACTTGCAACACCGATTTCATTCCTTTTGTGGACTATTACCTTTCAGTTAAGCACTGTCTTCCCTAAGGCACACATCTGACATAACTGTTTTCTGAGTGCAAAGTACTTTCCTCATTACTGCTTTCTGCCTCTGTTCTTTGCTCTTTGGGCTACATTTTTCATTTCTACAATATGCATGAACTTTGAAGATAGTATTATTTACTTCTTAATGTAGATTTTCATTCTTTCATGCATGCTGATGGCAAGGGAGAAGAATTTTTCCTATTGCTCCATTTTATGTCTGATTTATTATTGTGTCTTTTCAATTAATGTACACTAGCTCTGCTTATAATTTCATCATACATTTTCTATTATTGTAGTGTTTGCATTAAGGAATTTATTTGGTAAAATGTATCTTCTTCTTCTTTCGGCTTTTCCCGGTTAGGGGTCGCCACAGCGGATCACACACACACACACCTAGGGCCAATTTATTTGGTAAAATGTATATAGTACAAATAAAATCTTTTCTTGAAGCCTGATGTTACTTTAACAATGTATTTTCTGAAATATTGAATAAACAAGAATCCAACTAGTAACCTAAGAGTTCTGAAGATGTCCCACTTGGGGACAAAAGCACTTAACTGTCTGTAATAAATCTGTAGAGTTTTATCTGGACTTTAGCGGTTTCTTCCCCATTTCTGATGTGGTTACTATTTTCTGAAATATATCACAGACATTCGATGGATTTAGACTTTTATCTGATTTACTGTGATCTTGTTTTAGAGACCATTTATGGCTATAGACGGGGCACTGTTATGTAAAGTGTAATTAAAAGAAAGTACACACTTGCATTTATAATGTTGTCTACAGTGTGCATATTGCATAATTCGCTGCATTCTGGATGAGGACATATCACTACAACATATACTAGTATCATGACATCACCAGGTCTCAGTAAAATAATACCTATAAAAACTTTTACTGAATGTAATCCTTGTTTCCATATCAGTCAAATGTGAATATGAAAAGACAAGACTTTGGAAATAAAGACTTTCAGCCCTTATGGTAGTAAGAAGCAGTAAATATTTTATTGTCGACAGGACAGTGGCCACCTTTATTCTCATTACAGAATATATAGTGAAAAATTTCATATTGTTAAATTTGATTTGGATTTTTTGGCAAAATGCCCACTTAACAAGTTCATTTGTTTGTTCTGATAAAACCTCTTGATCTAGAATAGTTGAAATTGGTAAACCCAATTTTGTGTTCTGCACACATTTACTGCTTTATAGAAGGATGAATGAAAGCAATGCAAAAATGAATAAATTACACTTATTATCTACTGCACAATAAAATGGATGACTTTACCAATCAATACCTTGGAAATAATTTTTTCATGTGGAATACTGTCAAACACGTTTGTAAGTTTTAAACAAACAGCACTAGGAAGGAAGCTAATATAAATGTATCAGTAACTTTATTATAATACTATAATCAAATCTGAGATAAGGGACTTAACAGTATAAACATACACTGAGTTAAATCAATCAGTCAAGTGCCTTCTCAAATATCTTCCTATAATGTAAGTTAGGCATATAGCACAATAATTACCTGGGCATTGCCTTCTTATTCCCTTCCTTAAATATTGGTGCTGCAGCACTCTCATTTCTGTGCCTCAGGGAGAGAAACAAAAAAATAACATTTCTTGGAACAATCTTGCAAGAAGTGGTGATGAACTTTTACCAGGTTTTTTAAAAATATTCCTCATATGCCATCAGAAGGTGCCACCTATTGAACTGTAAACTATTTATCACCTATAGATCTATGACAGTTTGAATATACAACGAGATAATCTGAGGCAGTCAACATCATCTAGTTCAACAGAGTTGATAGTGCATGGCCTGGTAGCTGTGTTAGAAGTAGCACGGAGCTTCATCTAAAGATTGCTTATCCATGAGTGAAGATACCTGACTGAGTAGCAATGTTTCTATCAGAGGTAAATAATGTCTTCTTTCTGTCTAGAGAATTAGTTGATAGTTTTTTTTCTTCTATAGATTTCCTTAAATGCCTTAACTTAGATGGGGTGGATTTTTTTGAAATTTCAAGTATTTACTTGGCTTTAACTAATGGAGATTTCCTATAAACCTGCTAGTTATGTTTTTTTTTGAATAAGGCTTGATCATTTCCATTTTCCAGCATGGTGAGTTGATCCTCAGTCTATAAAGTGAAATAATTTTATCTTAAAACAAGGACCATACCATTTCACAGTTATTGGCAACTACATTTCAGCCACACTTCTGTATTTCTTGTTTTATACTACTGTAATTACCCATTTCAACTTTTACATAGTTCCTGTAAACTGACTACAAGCACTTAGTAGTTGTAACAGTAATGGTTATACAGGAATGAAATGAATTCAAAAGAGGCTGAATAAGTAAAATGTTAGAATTGTTTAATATGTAATGCTGAAATGCTAGGACTACAATGTTAGTCACTCTGTGAAAAGTGTAATACATTGTTCAAAGCTGAACTCGGTGCCTTTTTCCAACTACTTGTTCACTTCATTTCTAGTTAAACATTTACTGTTCAGGGAACACAAGAATTCATGCCACACATCAAGCTATGATGTTCCTAGGCAAATATTTTTCCTAAAACACTCAAAAACAATTTGTCCATTTTGAATGATGAAATGGGACAGTTATAGAATCACTTACATTAAAAATTGTCCATGGAGGGTTGATACTGACTTGTATAATTTAACATAGTCATTGCTGAACAAAATAGAGAAAGTCAAGTTATTATGTACAAAGATGCACACATCACCACCCTTTCAGTTACAGTAATTATGATAACCAATGAAACCACTAAGTGGTAAAGGAAAGTCAATGGTGTCATTACTAAGATTCATGACATTACTTGATAATCCATGTAATGAAGTTCATTCATTTTGTATACTGGCCATAACATTATATAACTCTGATATGTAAGAAAATTCACCACTTTCGTGAGTCAGGAAGTTACCAGCTTGTTACCAAAGTTTTCTACATTGTAGCAAACAATAGCAAACAGTTTAGGACTAGCGCACAACTGCTCCCAAACATATACATAGGGAGTGCTTAGAAGCCATATGCACTTCACTTTGCTGTTAAAACTACTAGCTGACTTGTGCTTCTTAAATTATAATCTAGAATATGGTGGCAATTTAGAACAGTGAAACCAAAGCCCCTTGCCTGAAAAAAGCTGAGAAATATAACATATCCCTCAGGTCTGTTCTCCCAGATTGTTTAGCAGAATTATCTTGTAGGTTCATACGTGTGTACTAGGCTAATGTCCACCGGGGTCTTTTTAAGACTAGCCATACATCCCAAATCTCTGACAAGTTTTGGTATTCTCAATAAGTCTAAGCAGGGGCTTGGGAGATGAAACATTTAGAAGCAGGTGCCTGGGAGGTGAACCATTTAAAGGTTGCCTTCATCCATTAGAGACATAGGGGCCAAACCAAGGATGAATTTCCTATTCCCCATCCAGTTGTCCAAGTTGCAATTGAATTGGGTTAGGGAGAACCTCTGCTTCATATGGATGGGGAGTTTGTAACAGAGAATGAGTAGTCTCTGGGATACATACTTTCTGTACAGCAGATCCTAGTTATATCACAGGCATGGTTACCTGTACTTATAACTATGATATTTTGATTCGTAAAGGTCTTTAGAATGGATAATTCTGGTGCTGTTTGCTTTGCAGATATGCAGGAGGTCCATACACAGGTATGCCATGCATAGATCTCCCCTCAATAACCAGTAGGAAACAGACTACAATGGCAGGATTTTGAGGTGGTCTGCATAGCACATGCTAATTATGCCCTGTATTCTTTTAGTGAGGGACCTCTGTATGCAAATGTCTTCACCAGGATAGGGTAGGTAGGCAGTGCAAACTGGTTTGTACTTATCCTTTGCTTTGTTGACCTTCTTAAAGAAGTCCACCAGGTTAAGTAGGCATTACCTGCCCTTGACAAAACCAAGCTGGGTTGGGGCCAGTGTGTGGAGGTCTCTGATATCATTACTAATAATTTCCATAATAATTATTTCCATGGCTTTGCATATGATACTAGTGCAAACTATGAGTAGTTTTCATGGTCCATAGATAGCCCACATTTTTGCAGAGGGATGATGGTTGCCATTCTCCATTTGTGAGGCATTAAGTCTGTTTGGAGGCTATGGTTAAATAGTGATGCCAAAGGGCTTGACAGGTCATATTTCATTCTATTTAGAAGGTATCCTGGGATGCTGAAGTGGCTCATTTCTGCAGTGTTCTTGGCCTTAGAGAGAGCAGTGAGGACCTGTTCA
Source organism: Protopterus annectens (assembly GCF_019279795.1). Lineage (NCBI taxonomy): Eukaryota > Metazoa > Chordata > Ceratodontiformes > Protopteridae > Protopterus > Protopterus annectens. The sequence continues at coordinate 253,310,247 of NC_056732.1, forward strand.
ATAGTGATAGTAGGGAGAGTTGTATTTGATGGTATTTCCTGAGGGAAGGCTGAGAGGGAGAAAAGAGTAAAGCTAGAGATAAATTTGTTTGCTAGTAGGTTTGTTATATCTTCTGGCTTTTAATTTCTCCAAATATTTTGGATTTCTAATACTATGACGGAATGGACCCCATTCCTAAGTCAAAGTATGATTAAAGTTCATGAAATTAGTATTTTTCAATCTTTGATGACAGCTAGAAGTGCTCTCTGCAGCACCCACAATGTGCCCAGTAATGACTCCTTCTGCAGTTTATATGGAGTTAGATGCATTGGTAACACATCTAAATACGATTGTAGATTATTTTTTATAAGTCCCCATGGCTCCTACTACTATTGGAACTGTCTGGATATCTTTTTTCCGCATTGCTTTTGTTTCTGCCTGCAAATTCTGATATTTTATGACTTTGTATTTCTCTGTACACAAGACACTGCAGTCATTGGGTGTACCAATTTCAATGATCAATGCTACTGTTGTCTTCTTTTCATGAACCACTATATCTGATTTTCTCACATCTGTCTTTTGAACTGTTGGTAATAGGTGATCCCATGTGATGCAGACTTTATCATTTTCTATGATGCTTTGTGACGCACGTTTCCATTGGTTTTCAGCTACTTTAGTATTATAATGTTTGCACAATCTGCAGTGCAACTGTCTTGCCACATTATTATGTCTTTCAGTATACAATTCTTCTACTATTAGTATATCACAACCAGCAACAAGGTGTGTGACTATTTCCAATTCTGTTTTACAAAACCTACATTTGTCTGTTTTTCCCACATGTTCAATGGACTTTGTAAATGAATGTATATGTAGCCCACTATCTTGGGTCACCAATATTAAATTTTAATCTTTCAGTTTAAATCCGCCTCTCCTTAACAACATGAGGTTTTCCCAGGACATTTCTGTACTTGCAACTATATTTATGCATTTTCCAAACTTCTTGCCTTTTCATTTGATGCTTTACTTTACTTTATATTCTTTCTTTTGTTTTTTAGCACACTCATGTTTCAAAACTTTCGCTATATATGGGTCCTGTGAGATCAGCAGATATGTATTCAGTCCCACAATTGCAGGTCTATGCATATAATCAATTTGAAGTAGGCCATACCTCCTTCGGAATGGGGAATCACTATGTTCTATAATTCATTTGATGAGCATGAATCATCCTTCTTGTTTTCTGTTAATCTATCCAACACCTTTTGGGGCCAGTCAATCACCCAACTGTAAGTTAGGACAGGAAGAGCAAATTGGTTTATAGTTTGATTTTTGTTCCTAGATGTCAACACTGTATCAGGATTAATTTAAGCCTTCTGAAATATTCCTTACTAAGTTTTATTTGCATTTCTTCATGTTTTATTATTGATCCTTCATCAATTCCCAAATATTTATACACCCCCTCTTGCTCAAGTTCTTTCATACCACATTCTTGTTCCAAACTGATGGTATCTTAGTGCTGTAGCTTTCCTGCTTTAAAGGTTGCTTTTGCACATTTATCAAGACCAAATTGACATTCTTATATCATCTGAAAAAGTTTTGGCTACTTGCAGTTGTGCTTTCAGTTTCTCATCTGATGAGCTATACAGTTTTAAATCACTGACAAAAAGAAGATGAGAAATCTTTCCACTTTATTGTTTTCTGGGAGCCAAATTATAGCCATGACCAAATCTGTTAAGCAGACAGCTTAATGGGTTAAGGACAAGACAAAAGACCAACAGTGACAGAGAGTCACCCTGAAATATCCCCTTTGGATTTTAATCCCTGGAATAGTAATTTGTTCTCTATCATGGCTTAACTGCAAAGTGTTGTCCTCATGGTCACTGTGACGTAGTTTATCAGTGTAGGGTGTATCGTATACATTTTTAAGCACTCTTTTATCCACGAATACGGGATACTGTCAAATTCTTTTTTGTAGTCAACCCATGCCATACGTAGTAGATTCTTCCCCTTTTTACAGTTCTCCACTGTGATTTTATTTAACAACAAATGATTCTTTGTTCCATATGACTTTCTTTTATTGCACCTTTGTTCTATTGTCATAACTGAGTTGTCCTCTAAATGATTATAAACTTTGCTGGTATCAATTCTAGTGTATAGTTTATATGTTGTTGGAAGGAAAATTATTACATACATACATACATACATACATACATACATGCACACATACACATATTTCAAGCACGGGCATTAAAGCCCTTCTAACTTGTCGGTATACCAAACACTTGTTCCCATAATAAGTGTCCAGGCTGTTCTTAAAAATATCTAAACTAGTACTTGCTTTAATGTAATTTGGTAGTCTGTTCCATGCATCAGCTACTCTGTCAAAGAACAAATTAGTACACTTCTCATTCCTATAGAATCTTCTACATAGGTTATCTGATGATTCTCTAGTACTTTTTGATAACCCCAAATGCCCTATATACTTGAATAACATCTCCTCTTAGATATCTCTAAGAAACACTGTACAAGTTCAGATAGTTTAGTCTTTCATAATAACTTAAATTTTCACATCCATGGATGCCCTTAGTATATTTCTGCTGTACTCTTTCCAGTTTACTCATGCTTGTTATGTTATAGGGTTTCTATATTGTATTGTTATTGCATACTCAAGTTTGGGTCTAATGTAACTAACAATGACTTTGTCATTTTTGATTTCCTAGACTTTATAAATCTTTATATACAACCTATAATTATATAACTGTCATTAAGCAGTTGGTTGATATGATTAGAAAAACTCATAGCTGAATCTATCCATATACCCAGATCCTGAAATGAGTCTACAGTTTCAATCACTGTGTGTTGCATTAAATATTCACCTTTCAATTTATGTCTCCCAAATCTCATATGCTTAGTTTTTGATGTATTTATCAACATATTATTCTCCTGTGCCCAAATGGTCAATTTAGCCAAGTTATTTTGCAGACATGCCTTATCTGTAACACATGTAATCAGTTTGCCCAATTTCAGGTCGTCTATATAGAGACTGTAGAAAACCTCAGATAAAAAAATTTAGGTCTGAAAGATACAATCTAAACAAGTAAGGGCCTATGACAGCACCCTGTGGGACACCCTGACTGCAACCAAGGATTTTACCTGTCCAGTTGCTGTATGATACTTGCCATGTCCTATTTGTAATCCATGCAGCTATCCATCTTATCAAGAGTACTTCAATACCTAGTTGTACTTATTTATTGATCAGTGTTTTGTGTATAACTATGTCAAATGCTGACGTTAAACCTATATAAATTGTATCACAGCACAAGTTTTCATTCATAGCTGTTATTATAGTCTTATAGAACATCATGAACTTCTTCCCTTCTTTCTTTCTTCTTTTGTTTCCTTCTAAACAAACTGGATCCTCAGTTCAGGTGGTAACAGATCTGTTTTCAACATATGCATGCTGATATATGGTTTCAAGTCCCAACCTATCCATTTCTGACAATAACTTGTCCAATATTACCTTCTCCATTATTTTTCCATAACATGAAAGTAGAATTAAGGGTCTATATGACTCTGGGTTTGTCGTATTCCCCTTTCCTTTGAAGACAGGTTTAATACGTGCACATTCCCAATCTTGAGGAATCTTCCCATATTTATATGACCTGGTTAATAATAGATGTAATGATACCATAAGTTCTTGCTGAAGTGTTATCAGGTCATTGTTACTAATTCCGTTCTCTCCCTGTACTTTGTTTGGATCCAGTTTGTGCAGTTCTTTTTCAATATAATCTAATTTAATTCCAATATCTGGGGTTACCTGGATGTCACTAGGACAACTTATCATCCCTTTTGTGGAGCCAGACTGTTTTGCATATGATTTTGTAAATATATCTATAATCTGTTGTGTCTGAGAAAAAAAATTTAGAATCTGCACACCGTTTATCAGTTTTTGTGTCTTTAATCCTTCCACATCTTATGTATATAAAAAAAGGCTTCCTATTATGCTCAGTATCTTTATATACATTTTCTTCAATTCTTTCTTAGGTACACAAACAATGTCTAGTACATTTCATCCCGTTAGGTTTCTTTACAATATGAAGCAATTGTTGTTCCTTAATACATGTTGTGAATAATTTCCTTACTAATGTTGAATCAATATTATTCCAGTCTGCTTCTGTAAACCTAATTCCCCAGCTAATATTATTCTTCCCTCCTGTGTTTCATGCAAGAAATGTATGAATTCCTCTAGGTCATCTGCACTTGACTTTGGTGGTCTATACACTCCAACAATTGTTATGTGTTCCAGGGTTGTCTTTATTGTCACAGTTACACAGTCTATAGTATTGATGTTATCACGGAACATGTAGTAATTACAGGTCTCTTAACTATCTTTAATCCCTAGCATAACACCTCCACCTGATTTTTTGTTAGAATGTCTGTTACAGTAAAAACATTTATACCCTGACAGAACTGATTTCCAGGCATTGCTCTTTAACCTTATTTCACAAACAATAACATCAATATTGTGGGAAGGTAGCATATTTTCCAATAAAAAATATTATTAATGCTCCTAGCATTAACAACCACCAGAGATGCATCAAATGTTGCTATCTGTGAACTGTTAAATAATTGACCTGGCAAAAATCCTGCCTAGTGTTTGAAAAATATTGCAAAATATCTATAAAAATTCTCTTCCCTGATCTTGACAAATGCATGCCATCCTGTCTGAACACGTGTGCCCAAAACTAGACTTGGATGCTCTACACATTTCCATTTTTTAAAACAGGACATTTTTTCCATGTAAGTATTTACCCAAAAAATCTTTTCATTTTCAATAACCAGACTATCCTTTATATAGATGATTTGTGACAAATATGTCCTAACACCAGCACAAGCAATACTATCTAAGAGGGCTGTCAGTTCCTTACTAACAGTCAGAGAATCCTTGCGGGTGACATTATTTGTACCAACATGAATAAAAATGGATCCATACTTCCTTACATTAAGGTGCTCCAGGACTTGATTCACATATTCTATTTTTGCTCCTGGCAAGCATAACACTATTTGGTGTTCCTTATCTTCTCTGCATATATAAGTATCAGTTCCTCTAATAACTGAATCTCAAAAATATCTTTGCTGGCCAGCTGTAAAGATTCTTCAGCTTCTAATACAGTAATATCTGCTCTATCAATTGTTACAAATGATAGGTTTTCATCACCATTCATCTTAGTAATCCCACTGTTTTCATTGTGTATTAAATTCTCATCAGGCTGGTATTGTAAACCCACAGTTTGAGCCATGTAGTCAACATCTGTCTTCTTTTTTCTTACACTAATGTTCTTCAATCCTTCCACATATTTTGATTTCTTCCCTTTCACTGCCCACTTGTCTCTTTTTTCTACATTCTCTGTTGGAAAAATGATGCCTTTTTCTGTAGACTGAAGGTTTTCTGACAGAAAAAATTCATCATTTCCTGTAACCTGTGTGGTATATAACAAAGCAGTGCCCTTTTTAGTATGTATTCTTTTTCTTTAAAATCATTAATCAGTTTCTTTTTCCTCTTTGTTATTTGTTTATTCTCTTTTCTTTAAAATCATTAATCAGTTTCTTTAAAATCATTAATCAGTTTCTTTTTCTTCTGTGTTATTTGTTGTGAACTTCTTCCCTTCTTTCTTTCTTATTTTGTTTCCTTCTAAACAAACCGGATCCTCAGATTGCTGAATACTTGCATCCAGAATTCTAAACTTGTCAGGGGAATCGTCTTGCTTCATAGGGGTTGAATGATCTTTGCAGACAGTAGATGCATCATTTCCTAAATGTGTTCTGTTTGTTCTTTGCCTAACATTATCTATCTCACTAGTCCAACTTGTGAAATGTTCCATATTTGGGTGCCTTTGCCTGTATTTCTCTTTGAATATCTTTGTGGCTGCTATTTTGTACTGATTAATTTGGCTTTCAGCTTTGGCTACATATTGCACCATATCAAATCTCTCTTAACTTCCCATGCCCATATTTCTTTGTTATACTTTTCAAAAATCTCTAGGTTTTGTTGTTTATATTTATGCACTTCCTCAGATGCTTCTTTTTCAAAACAGTTTAAAGTTTCTAGGTCTATATGATGTTTTTTAGAAATGTGTTGTATTAATGAACATCATTTTTTATTTGACGCTTCTGACAGTTTTTCTTTTAACATTTAACTATATACACTCAAATGTTTAGATAGTCTTGACATAGCAGATTTTAATGTATTGCAAACTGTGCACTGTTTAAACAGCCTCTCGAGATTAAGTTTTTAAGCAATAATTATCAAATTAATCCCTTCTCAGAAACAAGATATTCCAGCAATATTTGCATGCAGTAAAGTACAACTTACTCATTATATGCTGTATTCCAAGCAATTGGAGTGCACAAGACAGTATAATAAGATTCCAATAGATAATAATATTGTGTGCTGATATATTCTAGAATTTGTTGTATCACAGTAACTATAAGCATTGATCTGTCCAATATAACAAATGCAGTTAAAAAGAACTTAGTTATTTTATAGCTTCATATCTTCATCCAATAACTGTATCACTCATTTTAGTAGTAACAGGTACTGGCCTTTTAAGACATCACCAGATTGAATGCAACAACTTTATGATTATCGCAAACAATGCCCACTAACTAAGTGAAATGAATTAACATTTGATGGTTTTGTTACTACATTTATTTGACTTTGAAGGCAGAGGAGCCTTAGTGTGTATTTCTTAGTTCACATTAAATCATATAAAATTGAAAACTAAGAGGCATTTGAAACTGACGAAATCTAGTAAAGACTCTCCTTTGTATTTCAAGGGAATGGAGCTACTGATATGCTAATCTTCTCCAGTGCATTATAACATGGAAACAAACGCAAGCTTTACGGATAGAGATGGACCTCTAAAGTAATGTAATCTACCAATATCCTTAGGTATTGGCCAAGAAATAAAGCCTTCTTAACCAGCAGTTTATTTTTCTAACCTCCCCTATGATTTACCTTATACATGCAGTGAGTTCGAATTTATTCAGTCTTGAAACAGCTACTTCCCCACTGGGTTTTGTTAAATTTGTTAAATTATCATGTGTTGATGACAAAGTTTTTGCTTGCCATGGGCATCCATAAGGAAGGCAGGGGGGAACCTGTCCCCTCTCAGGAAAACCACGATTTTTTTCAGTAATGTTGCCAATACATTTTAGAATTATTAATTTATGTCCAAGTATATTGCATTTCACAAGAGTTTCCCACTTTACAGTTCCATTCCTGTCCATCCACCAGCTTGAGCAAACTTCTCATAAACTATTACATTTGTACTTGTTGTCCAAGGAATATTTTTTTTCTTTTGACAAGAAGAGAAATTTAAATCTGAAAAATCATGTGGACAACTTGCACTGTGACATATGAGATTAGACATTAGAGTGAGCCAGCCCTGAGTGCCATAGACAGACTTTTGTGGGATGCAATCCGGTGTCACTATAAGGACTGTTATTTTAACCCAATAGACACTGCATCCCCAATGAACATTGCATATGAGTAATGAACTGGAATACTGGAAAAATATGAATAATGGAGGATAGTAGTGGGCCACCCTTCTAGAATATAGCTTTTAAAGGGTCTATAAACAAGCACAATAAATACGAACTAGAAAACCTTGTAAAAGGCCAAAACGGAACACTATAAGAGCAGACTTGAATAAAACAGCTTTTTATATTATAGTAAAAGTGGTGCTTTTAAAACAAAATATTAAGCCTTCATCAGACAAACAGCAAGATGTTGAAATAGGACTTATTTTAAACAAATGATGTCATTGCATTGTCCAATCCGAGAAGGTTGCATTATTTAATTAAATATTACCATGGCAACCTTAAAAAAGTAATGCTTGTAAAGTCATTGTTAGATAAAGCACTATATATACAATTAGTGGTTTCATAAAGGTCTAATACCCAGTTAGATGTACTTAACAAAATAAAACACATACATATTTGTATGTTTAACTATTAACAAGTACTTAGACATAGCTATTATTATGCAACTTGTCCTACATTATCATATTATGTTTTTTCAGATGCGTTAGTGATTGATGCCTATGAGAACGTCATTGTTTTAATACTAACATGTCTAAGTACTTGTTAATAGTTAAACATACAAATATGTATGTGTTTTATTTTGTTAAGTACATCTAACTGGGTATTAGACCTTTATGAAACCACTAATTGTATATATAGTGCTTTATCTAACAATGACTTTACAAGCATTACTTTTTTAAGGTTGCCATGGTAATATTTAATTAAATAATGCAACCTTCTCGGATTGGACGATGCAATGACATCATTTGTTTAAAATAAGTCCTATTTCAACATCTTGCTGTTTGTCTGATGAAGGCTTAATATTTATTTTGCCGAAAGCGCTCACTTTTACTTGTATAATAAAAGCTGTTTTATTCAAGTCTGCTCTTATAGTGTTCCGTTTTAGCCTTTTACAAGGTTTTCTTTTAAAGGGTCTATATCAGTCCATCGAAATGACTGACAATCTAACACCAGATGTTCGAACTGCGAAGTTCGAACACTGATTATCGTGAAGCCGCGGAACACCGAATTCTTTCCAAGGGAAAGAATTTGGTGGACCGTTTCTGTGGCTTTGCAATTATCAGGACTGTGGCGGGAAGTTACGGGTCGGGTTCAGGTAAGTGTGCGATTGTGTGGACGTTAGGGTTAGGTGAGTTAGGGTTAGGGTGCGGGTGAGGTGGGTGTGTGATAGTGACAGACTTTAGGGTTAGGGCAGGATAGGTGAGTTAGGGTTAGGGCACGGGTCAGGTGAGTGTGCGATAGTGATGGACCTTAGGGTTAGGGTTTGGGTTAAGGTAAGTGGATAGATAGTAGTGTATGTACAGTTTAGTGTAGAGTTAGATGTAGGATTTTAATTTTTTGTGTGTGGATTCTGTTTTTTTGGTGTGCTTGTGTTGTGTGTGTGTTTCTTGGAACAGCGATTTTTTTTCCCTAGGAAAAGACTTTGATGTTTTTGTACTTCGTGGTTAGAAGTTCAAACATATGGTGTTCAAACTTCAGCCATTTCGGTGAACTGATATAGACCCACATTAAAAGAGATAAGAAACTGACTTAGCTCTGTGACAAACTTTGGGACAAACAATAGAAGCAAACGTGAATGGATCAGCCATTTCATTTAGCATCTACAGTTAAGGGTGCAAATCAGATAAGCATTTGCTTTGATTTCTATTTGATCAATTGTATCTGCTTTGATTGCGCTTTTCTACAAGTAAATGATAAGCTGTAGTGTTACTACAGAATTACCTTTTTGTGTCAGTACATCTGTGTGCTCTGAATAACGTTACTGCCAGAATACAGCTGTAAATATCTCTATGATTATAACAGACAGCATATTGAGGCTGGGTAGAGTTGCAGTAATAGAGATAGGTAAAGGTACTAATACCTGCCTGGATAAGGATCAAAGGGATTTGCATGTGCCACTATCTGAGAGGGGAATGGACTGGAAAAAATGCTTGCTTTTTAGCACAAAAGAACTATTGTCAAGAAAAGGATATGTGCCTCTTATTATAGGGAAGGATCACAATACGAATGGAGAATCCTGCTACCTGCATTTGGAGGGCATGTTTCTAATAAAACTATTGAATGCTATTACTGATGAAGTGGAATCCTTTTAATATGAAGATAATAGTGTGGACCATGCTTGTTTTGTGTTACTAGTTCATTTGTGTGGTTGTTCCTCTGGTTTTCTTTGGTTTGGTAAATTCAGGTAGGTTTCTATTTGTTCTGTTTTGCAGAATATACCTGATTTTTCTTATATTTTGCTCTGTCTGTCAGCATAAGCCTGTGGAAAGGTTGACCACTCAATGGTACTTCAGTGGACAAACCTTTAACAAGCGCACTTGTTGGGCTGTCCAATCAGCTTGTTCATTTTTGAATAGTAATGAGCCTTTACTGCATAATTTGGTTTACAATACAATATTTAGCAAATGGAAATCACATCCAAAAATTAGTATGATAAACTTATTCCATGGAAAACTATACAGTGTGCATGTATGGATTGCATGTATTCATGATATTGCTAACCAGGAACTTGCTTATTTTCTTACTTTTAAAGGTTACTAAATGCTCTAATTTTGGCATAAAAGCAAAGCGTATCAATTTAGATAATTATGGATACAGTTTGAATCTGATTTATGTAGATGGAAAAAGTAGTAAAAATAAGGTATTGCTTAATTACATTTGCAAACAGAAAGGGAAAATTTGGAATGTAACAAGTTGTCAATAAACAATGTGATAATCACCCTGACACAAGACATAGAAAATGTGCTTGCATATATATTGTTGCTCAAACTTTTACAACAAGCAAAGAAATATATCAAAGTCTAATAAGGACAAATGGAAACATTGTTTTTATAACACAGACATTATAACAGCTGCTACAAATAAAATTAGAGCTCCATTTCCATGAGAAATGACACGATAGACAATGATTATATACAGAGAATAAAGGAAGCCCTAAGTAAACCCGTCAGTTGTGGTTTTCTAAACCTTTGTGCCTCTATGTGTGCCCGCCATTAAGTCTCTTACAATGTGCCTTGTTCCCATACATTTCCCTGTATGTGGTAGCCCCAGTACATGGGAGATAACTGATGGAACAGACAACTGTCCAAGTAACCACAGAGGTAGTTTGTGCCACTACACGCATTTATTTATTTATTCATTTTACATTTGTTTACTGGGCTAGTTCAACTGGACAACAAGTCCTTTTTAGTGGTGGTCCGGGGAGAAAAGCTCCACACAAAGAAATTCAAGCAGACAATTAAACAGCAAAATGGCATTACAAGTGATAATGAGTCTGAGAGATTACAAGTAGGCAAGATATACACTTGGACATAGAATAAAGCATACAATGATTGATAGTAACATTATATACAAATTTAGATACATCAGGTATAAAGTACATGACAAACAATGAGAGTAAAAAAGGAAACTTTGAGTTATATTTATGCACTTATACATATTAGTTGAGTTCACTTGTTTAAGTTAGTATATATTTATATATATATATATATATATATATATATATATATATGCATCCCAGAATAAGCTTCTGTTAAGGCTATAAACCCACAACTAGTTGCTGACACATGCATTACCATGAGGGTGCCCTATGCCCTCCCTTTTCTGTTGTGTGCATTCTCCCCCAAACTACATGGGTCACTCTATCCACTTGACACCACCATGTGCACATCTATATTCCCAGCCATTTCAGTGCAATGCAAGCCTTCACTTATGTAGTAGTGATTTACTGACTGGAAACCACCATTTCCTCCTCCTAGGATAGGTTGGTAGCACCAGCCACTCACTCCAGTCCTGACTGACCTAGCTCCATGCTATTCACTCCAACTCTGAATGATCTAGTGCCATGCTGTTCACTCCAATCCTGATTGGCCTAGCTCTTCCAGACCCCAAGTGGTTTGCTGAACTCAAGTCATCTTGGTTATTATAAAGGCATTATCCATCTGTGCTGCAATGCTAGGCTATCCTACCAATCATGTTAAAGAAATTGTTAGCATGTGGTCACATCTGTGGCCTGTGCTGACAGACTATGTCACTACCAGTTAATAAAGAGGGGGGACATCTATCCAAGCAATTTTAGAGCCATCAGCTTAACTAGCATTTCACAGAAAATCATAAGACAGTGATAACAGAACTCATGAGCATATCCAAAATGACATAAGGGACCATGTTCTACTACATATGGACCAGTATGAGTTTACTAAATAGTAAATATGCCCTCTGAATCTAGTGGTTTTCTTTGAAGAGATAACTGCAACATTTGAAGAAAGACAACCATTGCATGCTGATTATCTTGACTTACTTAGTGTCCAACAGGTCTGAATTACGTTGCTGAAATGCAATTCCAGCAAACAGGTCTATATTATAAGATCGACATTTAAAAACATCGAACAACATATGGGTGACACCATGTGGTCGATGTCTTCAAATATCGACCTTAATAAAAAGACAAAAAAGAAAAAAGTACCCTAATGGGTTTAAGCATGGGGGCAAGCCCCCCTGCACTCCCCAACCCCCTCGCTACTTAAATATACCAACTCCGAGACCACACTACATTGCAGTAAATGGAAATCTCCCCTTACGGAGATTTCTGTTTACATGCTCGAGATTCTGAGCATTTGATATTCTCATGCCGACAATGTGAGATTTGACATTGTCAGCTTTCGAGAATATAATATAGACCCCAGCAAACACCTATACATCAACACCTAATCAGTGAAGTGATTCACTGAATGTAATAAGGGCAAATCCATAGTTGGCCAACAATACAACTTTGCCCTTTTCTCCACTGTAGTGCAATCTCAGAGTTGGTATATATAGTTGGTGGTGTGGGGGTGAAGCCCCCCACTTAGGTGGGTTCTACTCCACGTAGATGTTGGAACATTGTGCTGTGGGCAAGTATTTCCTTGTCCTCATTAAATTCAGTGAATCACTTTGCAGATTAGGTGTCAATGTATAGTGTTCGCCAGAATTGCTTTTTGGCTATGTAATATAGACCCCGTCCAACACTATCTCACTTAAGGGGCTAACTAATACAATTAGTCTACTAATTCTTCTTTTTCTTGAACTATTCTTCTCAGATATAAAAATAATAGGAATGTGGCTGTCTCTGCCCAGATATGATAATAATGTGGTTACCAGATATACTGATGACGTCAATCTGAGCAATGTAATTTCTTCCATACAAGATGCTGAAGTTTTTTAAGATAGTCAACAAAAATGGACACTTAGTGCAGTAGTAATGACCTCAACTTTTATGCCAATAAATATAGTATCATGAGGAATGGGGAAATTCATAATGTGATCATAAAAAACACATTAGCTTCCCCTTTGTGGTACTATGAATATGCTTGTCTTCATGGGTGCGTGAACCATACAGCCAGGTGGAGGGAGAGCACTTTTACAGCTGCAAGACCTGTCGGGAAAAATTAAAGAAGTGGAGTTTTCACGCTAAACTGGATTTGCTCAGGGAAGTTAAACTAACTAAACTAGCTGTTCCTCTTCTCTTATTTTTTATAGTTTTGTTCTTTTATTTGCAGGAGTTATGCTGCTCTCACATGTGTGTGTGTGTATAAAATGCCCCAGTTGGGTATACCTGGTGATTAGTGTTACTCAGGCTCAAACAACATTTTGAATTCTCTACCATTACCACCACTTGTGATTCAGGGAGTTGAGTCCATAGCTCTCCACTGTCCACATTTTGACTGAATATTTGGCTCACACTTTTGGTCTGTTTCTCTTAAAATTTGTATTTTTCTGACAAATCAGTGAGAACTGAATTCACTAAATAATGATAGCTCTTATTCCTATCTTTCAGGAAATACATAAAAACACTTTATTTTTGCAACTTTCTAAGATTATACAAGCGAAATTTAAAATGTGTCTCTGGTTATGGGCCTTTGCCCCCCCTCCCCAAATAAATTTTGGCTTGTTCCAGATTTCTTTTGCTGTGAAGTTGAGAGATTTAGTTGATCATCAAGTGGATTTTACAAGGAGCTGAGAGGTTCAGGGGAAGAGAAGTTTAATGTTACTTATGCTAAGTTGTTTGCATTGTTAGTAGCACAACAGGTAGCATACTTGCTTTTGATGCAGAAGGCATAGGTACTACTCCCACAGTATGCGGATGGATTGCTGATACCGTACTGTGTTGTACTTTGATGGGAGTGAATGCTGCAGTCCTATGAATGTCCTCCTTTGGAGGAGTTACTTAGTAACTATGAACCCATTATCAGTTTGCCATTCATTCCCCATTGCAAAATTACTAGTTTATCATTTTTTAATGTAGCATAGGCAATTTATTCTTCATGGGCAACAGGCACTTTATTTGTAGATAAAACAATGAAATATAAAGTTGTTTGCTAGCAGCAACCTCTTCAGTAGTTACAGATCTCTTTAATGAGGAATTATTTAGAGTACTTAATTCTGCAGAGATTTTGCATATTTACTGATATTGGTGGATTGTAATGACAGATGTCTGAGTGGCATTTTATGGTTGAAATTTTCTGAAATGGGTAGTTTTGTCATTATTGATTCATACATTTTGTTTCATTGCTCACTAGAAGACTGTACCAAACTACAAATTTAAAACACATTCTAATAAGTGGTGCTGTATTATACAAAGAATATAATTTAATACAATCAGGGTAATACAATCAGGAAGGTGAATCAAAGAACATATACATGTATGCTTGCTCACAGGATGCATGAGATCAAAATGGGGGAAGAGACCAGTCAACAATGGTGTCCCCCAGGGTTTGGTGCTGAGACTTTTTCTGTTTGGCATATTCATCTCAAAAGTAAAAGGAAATACCAAAGGGCTTTGACCGACTAAGTTTGAGATGACTGCAAGCTAGGAGCAGTTATTAAATCCCCAAATGACTTAACCATCATGCAGGAAGGTTTGTCCCAAACAATAACTGGTGCCAGAATCATGAATTGAAACTAAACTCCAAGAAATACATTATTGTATCCTTTGGGAAGTCATCGACTCCAGGGCATACCTGTCAACCTGGAAACATCAAAAATCTGGACAAGGCCCTTGAAAAATAGGTACAAATCTGTACACTGATTAACATCTAATTTGCATACATATTTATGTAACACCACCCACTCCAATGGAATTGTGGGATACCAACTTTCAAACGTAACTGAGGACCAGGCAACCAAAATATGGCACCAGAGTCTCCCTGCAGCCATTCCAATGTCCCATTACCTGGCTATTTCACCCCATTTACCATAAACACTAATCTGTGCATACTGCTTTACTTCTACAGTGATTATTTGGATTTTATTTTACAGCACAACAATGCAGAAACCCTAACAGACATCTGGTAAAAGCAATACCGTCTCACAGTGAAAACAGACTTGGCATTAAAAGTTGTCTACCCTTGAAACTCACATTGATTTAAACAGCATTGAAACCCACACCACATCCAAAGAAAACATCTGGCCAGTGGTGGATAAAGATTATCTTTGGGCTATTTTCAAATCATTGGCTCCTTGCACACAAAACAAGAAACATATATGTGTTCTTTTCTTTGATATACCTTCCTGATTTTATTAAATTATATTCCTTGTATAATACAGCACACTTGTTAGACAGAGCTCATTTTAAATTTATTGTTTGAACATTTTTCCAGTAGACTGTATTGTAGGCAATGAAACAAAATGCATAAATCAATAATGACAAAGCTGCCCAATTCAGAACATTTCCATCATAAAAGTCTACTTCCACACCCACGCTATAAATAGAATGACAGCAGTGTAAGCCATAGGCATCTTGCACAGCTTCTCACACTTATTTTCAATTTCATTTTGGGGGGGGATCAAAAACAAGGGACACAGTTTAAACGTTGCTTGTATAAATTTGTAAGATTGCTATAATAAAATGTTGTATTACCACCATGCATTTCACTAGTAAGTCTTGACTTGAACCCAGGACCCTATGTACTGCAGTCAGAGCAACATACTACTATGCTAAATCAGCAGCTTCTTGAAGAATAGGAAGACTGAAACTTACTAGCTATCATTTAGTGAATTTGTTTCTCACTTCTCACCACAGCTCTCAACTCTTAGCACAAACAACCTGGGGGAATACAAATTCATTTCTCACTATAGCTCTCAACTCTTAGCACAAACAACCTGGGGGAATACAAATTAAGTTCTCACTATAGCTCTCAACTCTTAACACACAAAACCTGGGCAAAGCTCACAAGTGGTGGTGGCTAGGTACTTTAGGCTCTTTTTACCCTGTACTCAAGGTACAAGATTTGAGCCTGAGTATCTCTAGCCACTAGGTGTATTGAATGGGGGGAATTTACACACACACACACACACACACACACACACACACACACACACACACACACACACACACACACACATGCTGCTGATACCTACATTCAGCCAGGAGGGATGACTTAAGTGACATCTTTGAAATGTGGTAGGAAATTGGTTAGCTCCAAAAAAATCCAAATAAATAAGGGGACGATGTGCAGACTCAAAGAATGCACTCCACCTGAGAACTAAACTGGACGAGCACATGTTATGGCACAGAAACAATATTCAGGATGTTGGTTGAAGAGAACAAAATGTTACCAGACTTGGGGAAAATCAAATAAGAAACATTCTCTTCCTGTTCTTGATTTGAACTAGTCTAACAAACACATTCAGCCACTGTGGAGTGGCAGCATATAAGCAAACTCTCCTGAGTGTATCATCCGTCATAAAATTGCTATGTTCAGTTACTTGAGCTAATAATTTTAGTTCATCAATAAATGGTTTATAGGCTGGATCACTAAGTTTCAAGCTACAGGGCTGCAGTCAGTGTCTTTCCACTGCAAATACTGCCACTTGCTCCTTAACTTCCTGCAGTACATATTGTTCACTTTTGCATTCTCTGAAAATCTCTCAACTTTGCATCACATTGGATCACTGGCACTAATCTGCTTTTCTTTTCTGATACCACAGATCTTGAACAGCTTTTATCATGCGTTAGAATTATGCCTCAGTTATGGCCTTTTCTAAAATATTTTTCTATGTTTTCCCCACCATACCTGGCAACTACTGTGTTACTTCTCTATCAGCCTTGTCCACTCATTGCCCCAATGAAGCTGTGCATAGGACAGAGGGAGGTCATTTTGCAGGCAGTCATGGTGGTATTTATGCCCTTACCAGCATCCTGGTTGTGAAACAATTTGATTTAATCATAAGATGGCAATAACCCCACCATAATGGCTGGTGTGCCCTCCCACTATGTAACTAGTACATTCTCCTCCCAAGTCATGGTTATAAATGGTTTGCAAACATTAGGCCACTTACAGGATTCCATAGATATGTAAACCAACAGTTGGCAATGCATTTAGATTTTTACAGTATTTTATCTGTTCCAGACATGTGCAAAGATTTCGCTATGTATGTGCTTAGCTTACCTTTTGGAATTAGCTTTAAAATGTGTCAGATGGATCACTGATAGAGTGTTGTCTTCACCTGTGTTTACTTTAAAACTCCTTAGAATGTCAGTTTGTGTGCATCTGAAACTGTCACTTGCCAGTAAAAAAACTGATATAGAAAAACTGTGCGCCTTAGTTTTTGAACTCCTGCTGACAATGTTAGTGCATTGAAACCAGTAATTTGGGTTTTGAATCACATGACTGGATGCATTTAATATTTAAAGAGTACATGATCTTAAAATTGTAGACTGCTGCCTTGGATAATGGCCAGGCTTTGCCACACCTACATTTTCTTTACAATGTACAGTTACAGATCTGAGTTATAATCACTAGCTCCCTATGATTTTATCCAAATCAGACCGAGTCCAGTCCCTTCTAATTCAATTTTACCAACAGTAATTGAAACTGGCCAGAATTATTTTGTACACACATTTACATAATATTTTTCAGAATGGAGAGACGGTTAGAGGTTACTCTCCAGCACTAATGTCCTCATTCCCAAAGTTTAACCTATCTCCATCACAAATTATTTAGAACAACCAAACAAAACAAGAACATACCTTATTGTTTACTCTTCACTCAAGTCAGCCTTTAATAATTGAAAGCAGTAGTAATTAGTGCTCTGTAGTAACCACTCAAAGGTCGGAGACACACACACACACACACACACACACAAACACACACACACACGCACACATTCATGTACACACACACACACACACACACACACACACACACACACACACACACACACACACACACACACACACACAGCCAGTCCTGAACAGGTTTCTTCATTTGAAGCAGCCAGCCATTCCTGCTCACATTTAAAGCAGCGGCATCACATTTGTAGTTTCCTTGCTATGATTCATTGATTCCCCAAAATCCAACAAAAAGTTATTCCATCCCAGCCAGTCCCAAACCGGTTCAGCCAGGCCAGCCATTCCCCTACGCATTTTGAAGCAGTGGCCAGCAGGAAATGTGTGAGCTCCTTGAGCTCAGTTATGGCAGGCTGGCAGAGGGCACTAATGTCATCGCGCAGGCTAGTATCCCAGAGGAAGCTGACATCATTGCGTACGTGATGACGTCAGCTGTAATAGCTGTGGAAATTAAAAAACTAAAAGCAAAAAGAAAAAAATCGGAAATGAAGGGGCGTCACTCAGGAAGCATGGCACCCCTTCATCTGAACCCCAAAACTCAGTAAAAACCAAGTAATTCGCACGGTTGAGAGGTCTGCTCCAGGGAACTGCCAAATTGACAATGCCTCCTGAGAACTGACCCAGTTGTTTGGCATTTGGAGAACTTGTATATACAGTGACCTAATTTTGACAAACATGTGCCCAGAGTCATAAGAAAGTCTTTCTATATTGCATAGCTTATAAACAAATTGATTGTGACTAGATCTAGATATGTTATTGTCCCCCTTTACAAAGCTCTCATTAGGTCAATCATTTTGTATAATGTCCACTTTGGCATGTATCTGTCCAGACCCATGGAACAATTGGAATACCCACAGAGATACCTTACTAAAAGGATACAAGTCCTAAACAGTAGGTCTTGCATGGACCACCTCAAAGATTTATCACTGTACTCAGTATCCTACAGAGTGCATAGAGGTGACGTGTCTAGCATACAAGGCATCCTCTGACCTAATACAGATGGACCTACTGAACATCAGCAAGTCAAATGGCATCAGAAATACTCAGTCCAGGTGTCTAAACTGAATGCTGTGGAGAGATGGATATATATCCAGAACAGACTATCCATTCAAATAAAACAAAGCTCATCCCTGTCCATATTCAAATGAAACTTGGATCTAAGGATGGGTAATAGAAAATGTACTCCAGGATTGCCCCTCATGCCACTAATGGATAGATGCAGTTCCTATATGCTGTATCCTTTACATGGGTCCGCTCAAATGATCTACAGTGTGATCACATTTATTCTCACTAGGGCTAATATACAATTATCAGCCATGGGATAGGTAAGACCAATCAGGAAATATTAATTCAAGCAGCAAAATGGAAATTGGCTAAGATTAAAATGTCCTCCATGTGACCCTATGTTGTGGTAGTAAATAGTTTTAAAACATTGTCATTTTTAGATCACCAAGTGCCACTGTCGCCCCCCCCCCCCCCCCCCCCGCCACAAGTCTTCAACAGCTTCCGGCACTTCTGAGTTTCTTCTAAAAAGGAAACTGCTTCTGTTTTTTTATAGCCTCAGTTAACTCACAAACAGCTATACAGTGATTCTGTCTGATGCAGACAGGGGCTTATTAGAGGTAGCATGGGCATTCTAGCTTTCTGGGCAAGGACATCAAGTAAACATTGGTTGTAGAACCAATGCAGGAGGCAGTGCTTGGGAATTTTAGTCTATATGTAACACACATAGAGTTGTAAAAGTCATGCAGTTAATGGTATACCAAACATTAGAAGAGTTTAGGAGGAGAAATTGTCAAGGTTTGGTAGAAATAGTGGAGATCGGCTAAATGCATGTGTAGGAAGGTTAGGATCACTAAGGATTAACATATGGCTGGTGTAAATTATGCTTTTTCACACATGCTGTATGTGACAAAGCATATTTATAAGCAGCCCTTAGATTGAAGGATAAAAAAAGCAGGTCTCATAACAAACTACCTGATGCTTTAGTTTATGCTATAGCTTTTTCATAAATTAAGGACCCTAATGATTCATTGATGAACTCTTGATGGACCAAAGTAAGAAAGCTAGATTTTCTAGGAAAAAGAGAGAGACATATGTTATATTCTTTTATAATAAATATGGTTGTGAAATATTAAAATAGGTGTGATCCTGCTCTGGCATTAGTATCATCAGTGCACTCTTCAGGAGTACAGACAGCAACCTTAAGAAGACTCCAGTAGTGGAAGTGAAATAGGTGTTGGCCGAAAAAATTAGAATAAGCTTTGCAGATGTCATTAGATAGACTATCTGAACTAGTAGACTTAGTCAGTAGAAAATGTTTCAAGCAGCTGCTAATGCCCTCCTTTGTGACTTTAGCTGCGTGGGATATAGTCTGAGTGTAGCTGAGCTTAGAGAGTTCCTATGGGATAAAGACATTTACTGATGATTCAAAGAGTGGAGCTGCACATTTGCTCAAAGTACCTTCAAGAATCCCTTAAATTGTAGTATGGCTAAGTTTGTGTATTTTTCAAGATTGCGTTACTCAAAATCACCTACTACAGTTGTGTACTATGAAGAATTAAGTAATCAAGGCAGGGAATATATTCTGTCCTGTGACTGTCAAGATCCTCATCAGGTCTGTGCCCTTTCACTTGGAACTGTGGGGCACATACACAGCTTGTTCAAAGGTTCTATACCATGTGAGTGAAACATGCATATGTACTATGCACCTCTATGTGGCTATTATAGGTAAAATGCAAATGTAGTTTAAACAGTCTGTTTTCCAATTCTTCATTTGCAGTTGTGCAGCATTAGTGTGTAATATTAACTGCTTTCATGTTGCAAAGTTTCATTTTCATCTCTTATTCATGATGACACTAGTTACCCTTAATCTCCACAACTTTTTATTTTTATTGTGATGTTTCCTCACTAATAACAAAACTGACTGCAACAGTCACAAGTATCAACAATTTCTGCACATTTGCATGAATATGGTGAAAAGGGTGTAAGGTACTTGTTGCTGCACTGAGTCACCTGAGATGAACTGAGCTGCATTTTACCCTTAAACCTCCATCTTCTATTGCCTGAGAGATTTTAAGTACCTTTGTAATTGTCATCAAAAGCCACATGCAACATTTTCTATATTTGTAAATATATGTAAAATGAAGTGAGCATTGCTGAAATTCAGGATATACCTTACAATATGACAACTCAGTGATCGGTTTTGCTTCTGGTACTGTGGGTCTAGCATGTGAAGTTACTTAGTAGATGTGCTGCACTACAGAAGAAATGGGACATTTCTATATTAAAAGTGAAATACAAACTTAGGATTAAGTTTTTGGAGTTTTGTAAATATTATCACTGAACCCAGCCACTGGGGATGCACATGCCAGTGCATTTCTTTGTGCCGGTCCCAAGCCCGGATAAATGGGGATGGTTGCATTAGGAAGGGCATCTGGTGTAAAACTTCACCAAATAATTCATGTGGACACCAGTAAATATTTACATACAGGATCAGTCCAGGCCCGGGTTAACAACGACCGCCACCAGTACTGTTAGCCAACTGGGTGCTGGCGGAAATTGGGCTACTGTTGGCCAAAGGAGGAGAAGAGGCAGAAGGCATGGCCAAAGGCAGGAAGAGAGGAGAAAGGCTAGGACTGTGGTAGTGAGGGTTGGAACTTTGAATGTTGGCAGTAGGACTGGTATAGGGAGAGAGCTAGCCGATATGATGGACAGACGGAAGGCTGGTATATTGTGTGTGCAAGAGACCAGATGGAAGGGAAGTAAGGCTAGGTGTATTGGAGGTGGGTTCAAATTGTTTTATCATGGTGTGGATGGGAGGAGAAATGGTGTAGGAGTTATCCTGAAGGAACAGTATGCTAAGAGTGTTTTGGAGGTAAAAAGCCTGTCGGATAGAGTGATGTTTATGAAGCTGGAAACTGATGGTGTAATGATGAATGTTGTTAGTGCATATGCTCCACAAGTTGGGTGTGCGATGGATGAGAAAGAAAAAATTTTGAGTGAGTTGGATGAAGTGCTGATTACTGTACCCAAGGGTGAGAAAGTGGTGATTGGAGCAGATTTCAATGGGCATGTTGGTGAATGGAACAGAGGGGATGAGGAAGTGATGGGTAGGTATGGTGTTAAACAAAGGAATGCAGAAGGTCAGATGGTAGTGGATTTTGCAAAAAGGATAGACATGGCTGTGAAGAATATGTATTTTAACAAGAGGGAGGAGCATAGGGTGACATACAAGAGTGGAGGAAGATGCACACAGGTGGATTATATCTTCTGTAGGAGGGCCAGTTTGAAGGAGATTGGAGACTGTAAAGTGGTGACCGGGGAAAGTGTAGTTAGGCAGCATAGGATGGTGGTTTGTAGGATGACATTGGTGATCAAGAAGAGGAGGAGGAGTGTGAGGGCAGCACCAAGGATCAAATGGTGGAAATTGAAAAAGGGTAATTGTGAGGTGGAGTTCAGGGAAGAGTTAAGACAGGCACTGGGTGGCAGTGAAGAGTTACCAAATAGCTGGGTAACTAGAGCAGAGCTAGTAAGGGAGACAGCTAGAAAGGTGCTTGATATGACATCTGGACAGAAGAAGGACGACAAGGAAACATGGTGGTGGAATGAGGAAGTACAGGAGAGTATACAGAGAAAGAGGTTGGCAAAGAAGAAGTGGGATTGTCAGAGAGATGAAGAAAGTAGACAGGAGTATAAGGAGATGAGGTGCATGGCAAAGAGACAGGTGGCGAAGGCTAAGGATAAGGTGTATGAAGAGTTGTATGAAAGGCTGGACACTAAGGAGGGAGAAAAGGACCTGTACCAATTGGCTAGACAGAGGGACCAAGCTAGGAAAGATGTGCAGCAGGTAAAGGTCATAAAGGATAATGAGGGAAACATACTCACAAGCAAAGAGAGTGTGTTGAGTAGATGGAAAGAGTACTTTTACGGGTTGATGAATGAAGAGAATGAGAGGGAGAGAAGGTTGGATGATGTGGGGATAGTGAATCATGAAGTACAATGGATTAGCAAGGAGGAAGTAAGGATAGCTATGAAGAGGATGAAGAATGGAAAGACTGTTGGTCCAGATGACATACCTGTGGAAGCATGGAGGTGTTTAGGTGAAATGGCAGTGGAGTTTTTAACCAGATTGTTTAATGAAATCTTGGAAAGAGAGAGGATGCCTGAGGAATGGAGAAAAGGTGTTTTCGTACCGATTTTTAAGAATAAGGATGATGTGCAGAACTGTAGTAACTACAGAGGGATTAAATTGATTAGTCACAGCATGAAGTTATGGGAAAGAGTAGGGGAAGGTAGGTTAAGAAGGGACATGATGATTAGTGATCAGCAGTATGGTTTCTTGTCAGGAAAGAGCACTACAGATGCAATGTTTGCTCTGAGAGTGTTGATGGAGAAGTATAGAGAAAGTCAGAAGGAGTTGCATTGTGTTTTTGTAGACTTAGAGAAATCATATGACAGGGTGCCTAGAGAGGAGTTGTGGTATTGTATGAGGAAGTCGGGAGTGTCAGAGAAGTATGTAAGAGTGGCACAGGATATGTATGAGGGTAGTGTGACAGTGGTGAGGTCTGCGGTGGGAGTGATGTATGCGTTTAAGGTGGAGGTGGGATTACATCAAGGATCAGCTCTGAGCCCTTTCTTATTTGCAATGGTGATGGACAGGTTGACAGATGAGATCAGACAGGAGTCCCCGTGGATTATGATGTTTGCAGATGACGTTGTGATCTGTAGTGACAGTAGGGAATAGGTGGAGGAGACCTGGGAGAGATGGAGATATGCTCTAGAGAGAAGAGGAATGAAGGTCAGCAGGACTAAGACAGAATATATGTGTGTGAATGAGAGGGAGGATAGGGGAATGGTGAGGATGCAAGGAGTAGAGGTGGTGAAGGTGGATGAGTTTAAATACTTGAGATCAATAGTTCAGAGTAATGGTGAGTGTGAAAGAGAGGTAAAGAAGAGAATACAGGCAGGATGGAGAGGGTTGCAAAGAGTGTCAGGAGTGATTTGCGACAGACGAGTACCAGTAAGAGTGAAAGGGAAGTTCTACAAGAGGGTAGTGAGACCAGCTATGTTATATGGGTTGGAGACAGTGGCATTAACAAGAAGGCAGGAGTTTGAGCTGGATGTGGCAGAGTTAAAGATGTTAAGATTTGCACTGGGTGTGACAAGGGTGGACAGGATTGGGAATAAGTATATTAGAGGGTCAGCCCAAGTTGGAAGGTTTGGAGACAGAGCCAGAGAGGCAAGATTACGTTGGCTTGGACATGTGCTGAGGAGGGATGCTGAGTATATTGTGAAAAAGTTGCTAAGGATGAAGCTACTAGGTAACAGGAAAAGAGGAAGGCCTATGATAAGGTTTGTGGATGTGGTGAGGGAGGACATGCAGGTGGTTGGTGTGACAGAGCAAGATACAGAGGACAGGAAGAAATGGAAACAGATGATATGCTGTGGCGACCCCTAAAGGGAACAGCATAAAAAAGATGATGTAATCATTATCACTGAAAAAGTTGTTGTTCTTAAAGTACGCTTGTTGTTTTAATTTATCCAGTAGCACTCACTGTTTATTGCATATTGGTATGTTTTTTTAGTCATGGTATGGATGTTTATTTTGCCAGAAGCGTGGTAAGACTCAGCAGCCCATACCATAGAGCTCTTAAAATGTCAATGTAAAATTGATCAATGTCACTTAGCAAAGCAAAGCAAAACTTTATTGTCATTCAGACTGTACAACCAAAAAGTGAACAGTTGAATGAAATTACATTCCTTCTAGCTCATTGATAAACAGCACAGACCATTACAACAAAAACACAAGCACGTAAATTACATAAACAAGATATACACATATTACACAGAGTCCCAGCCAATTGAAGCTTTAATTCCACTCTGGCAAGACCCAGTCCAGTTCCACCGATCCAACAAAATAGACATTCAAAAGTCCAGATCAGCACACACCCAAGCTGACAGTCGGGTCTCCACCATCCTGCCTCATCCATGCCAATGACCACAGTCTCTATGATCAGTCTCCATCCACCTTCCTCTCTTACACCAACCTCTTCTCTGCCAGCAGTGATTAGTTCCCACTTTCACAAACCACTCGGATGTGACTCAACATTCTCCAACACCATCCAGCACCTGGTCTCTGCCATCCACTCCTCCCGGCTTGTCTCTCCACACACAGGCCCAAACAGCCATGACCAGACCAACCATTCCTCCACTCCAAGGCCGCTGACTAAATCCAACAGTCCACCGTCCAACCAATCCACCAATCGATCAACACTATGACATGACGGCCACCTCCTCTTCTACACTTGACCACCAGCAAGCCAGAAAAATGGTCCAACTACAGAGAACAGCAGCAAAACACAGAACGAACAATGGGAGCTGAAGAAGCTAATGCCATATAAGTCGTCACTATCTTACATAGGGTCTGTAGGTTACATAGGGTCTTACCATCTTATGTAGGGTCATAGGTTACATAGGTACATCTTACTTAGGGTATAAAAAGATAAGACACTAGCTTAGATTAATAGGTTCATAGTTAGCAACTAGGCATGCAGTCCAGGAGAGCATTAAGAAGCCTAGCCAATATTCCATCTTGCCCCAAAGCAAAGTCTGGGTAACTTCCATAGCAGGTGCATGAATGTAGAGAGATTCAAACCTGTACCCATGGAATAGGAAGTAACTAATTAACAAATCAGGGCTTTAATCTTCTTTGACAACTGCTAGACTAACTGTCGGATTATCCTTACATCTCCAAACTGAACATGTAGCTGGCTTTTGGCATAATGTAAAAGCAAGTCTCTTTGAGATCTTAGTGCCACTCCTGGCATACATTTCTTGAATCTTCTGAATGGCATGCCTTAGTGTGAATAGACATAATGAAACTGTAACCATGCCTGCAAAATCAGTGGTTTTCAGTGTTTGCAGGACTTTTCTGTGGAAATCCCTGTATAAGACAATAGCAACATTTTTCTTCCTATTACCATGTTGAGAAGTAGGGGGCCAAGCTTAATTAGGTCATTCACAAAACTTTGAATGCTTCATATGGGATAAATAATGTGCCTTGTAGATGGATTATAAAGTAGTTATGTCATCGAATGAAATGTTTTTCCACCCTACTTTACAGGACAGTGTAAAAACTTAAGATCCATAGACAAACAATGAAGTTTTTCCTAAATGTATGCTGTTGCTTCACATAATTATTGATCTAAAATTGCATGGAAGAGGAGGTGAAGGATGCTGAGATGACATAATAACAATTAACTTTCCAATATTATGTTAACAGAGATAAAATATTCTAATAGTACTGAAGCAGTAGCCATTAAATAAATGGATTTAGCATGCCCTGCTAAAATCCCCAACCCTGAATGTTGGATAGATCAAAGTCAATCTCAAAGAAGGATTAAGCACTTGCTTTCCTCTGTGAGAACAAAGCCCCCAGTACAATATTTATTATAACCATATCTGCATTCACGTCTTAAGGTAAAAGGGTTGTCTTGATTTGCAATGGCCATAGTTAAGTTCCTGAAATCAGTCATTACAGTATTTTGAAAGAGCAGTATGCTTTGCTGATAAACTAGTCAAGTGCAATCAAACTTTTAAAGAAGACTCTGAATTTCTCTAATGAAGAAATACATCAAACATTACCTGGGGAGAAAAGGCCTTAACTAGCATTAACCATTAAGGTAGTGGAACTGGAGTTTCCTTAATGTCTCTAACCCCATTTCTGGTTGGATTATGCCAGGCCATTATTTTCAAAAGACCTAGTAGTTTAAACATCCATAAATCTCAAGACAATGAATGGGAGAGGTTAAATAAAAACTAAGCAATGGGTACAGTTACAGTAAGATATTCTTTTGCACTGCATACCAAAATATGGATAACTTACTGAAGACAAGATAGACATGGGACAGACAAAAAGGTAAAGCAAGAATCCTATGTTTCATATATGAGTGTTGGTAAATGCCTTTGCTCATTCTTGCATATATTGGGAGTAGTACTGTATTTGTTAGTTATATTTACTTCTCTACTTGTATGTGGTGCTTTATTTTCCTTTGTAATCTCAAGAATTGAGCGGATGCCAGAAATTTCATTTAGGCTACACATATGTAGTTCCAAATGAAAATGAAGTTTACTTTGACTTTGATTTACTGTCCTGGAAGAAGTAGTAGTTGTAGTAACAGCAATAGTAGTAGCAATAATAGTAGTAACAGCAGGAGTGGTAGTAGTAATGGCAGTAGCAGCTATAGTAGTTGTAACAGTAGCAGTAGTATTAGTAAAAACAGCTATAGCAGTAGCAACAGTACTAGTAGTTGTAGTAGTAGGAGCTGAAGTAGCATAGTAACAACAGTAGTCATAACAATAAAAACAGCTGTAGTAGTAGTAGTAACAGTAGTAGTAGAAACACCACTAGTAGTAAAACAGCTGTAGTAGTAACAGTAGTAGTTATTGTAGTAGTAGTAACAACAGTAGCAGTAGAAGTAACAGGATCTGAAGTAGTAGCAGTGGTAACAGTAGTAGCAGTAGTGAAATCAGTGGTACTAGTAACAACAGCAGTAGCAGTAGGTTATGCATGGTCGGAAATTCTCAAAGAATGAGACAAAGATGACAATATGGGTGCTCATGGAGTAAAGATATTAACATAAACTGTACATGCAGTAACAGAAAAATGTTTAGAATAACGAAATTGAAAATTATGCTGGCTCTATTTCCTTGCTAGCAGAAGTGCATATCATCTGACTTCCTTACCTTTGATTGAATATAACGTCGGAAGAGTTATAACTAATGAAATACTCTCTTGAGCTGAAACTCATCAGGTTCTGTTTCACATACAAAATCACAACTGACACACTTTCTATTGGTGTGCCATCAGTGATTCAAAGTTTTGTGGGTTGTAGTTTTCTTTGAGAT